>NC_133810.1:5525036-5735036 GCF_043250625.1 Sebastes fasciatus
TGTGTGTTACACAAATACCACATCTTGTTGGGGAACCTCAAGGCTTTGATCTGGAGCTTTCTTATGGTAAATACGTGATTGAGGGCCCGTTGAGGTGCAGATACTTGTTTACTTGTGAAGAAGAGATTCTTCTGAAACATATATTGGTAGGAAAAACTTTTATTTTGAAGCATTGGTTCACCTAAATTACAAAACATATTTTTCTACCTCCAGTGGTATTTGACCATGCAAATAGTTTTGGGTTTATTTGTCATGGCTTTGGGACATTTTGGGAATTTGCACAACACTTCACTGTTATCACTTTTCATTGTAATCTCTTGAAGAAATAGTGGACAGTGAAAAATAAATAAGAGATTTATTTGAAATTTGGGTAACCAAACCTTTAAAAACTGTTCATAAAGCTTCTTGTACCCTTCTCCCTCTGCCCTGTATCCTGTGTATACCTTTACCTCATCAGCTCTCTGTACTGTGACCTCATACAGTATTGTTTCCTCCAGTAAGTGACATGGCAGTGCACCAAATGTCTTCTTCCAGGAGAGAATTTTTAGAAAAAAATCCCATCAAGAGCGAAAAGCAGAAACTCCCAGAACCAACCGTCTTGACTAAGTAGGCAGTTTATTCTTGGAAGTGATACCTTTATGGGAATTAATCTCGCGGAGCAATATTAGTGAGCTGTTATGTGCAAATGTCAATTTGCAGAAGGGTTGGCGATGTTGTAATGGAGCGATACTGGTTTATACAGTTTTATGGAGGAATACCTTGTTGAAAAAAACATCCCCAGGCAGTGATTCTATGGTTTGGACATTTTGATGGCCAGTAATGTCAAGTTGTCTGACAGCATAATAGACAAGTTCAGCTGAAGGAATTTGACATTTGCAGCAATTCCCATGTGGATGTTTAGAGCAACCTGTTCTCCATCACAGCTTGTCAAATACCGGCGCTTGGGCAGTACATCCCGGTGTCTGATACCGACACACCCATGCACCCTTTAGTGTATTAGACCCACCGGGCTTTCACCTAACTCCAATGTAAACCCATCTGCATCATTATTAGACGCTCAGAGCAACGGACATAATATAAAGAGCAAGAAAGTCGCGTAGATTTTTACATAATCCATGTAATTGTGAAAAAGAGCAGAAAATGCTGCTTAGGGAGGAAGTCAACCAGAAACCAGAAGTCAAAGTTGATTTATTTGGTGGTAACTCTCGTACTTAAGTTACGCCAATTCCGGTGTTATTTTAACCCACACCACAGTCTTTTCCTAAACCTAACCAAGTTTTTTCCTGTGAACACAGAAGTTTATTTTGAAAAGACTGGTGCGGAAATTGATGCTCAAAGGAAAACCCACCAAAAATGAGGAATAACTTTTCATAAGATATCATACAGACAGTTGTAGGAGAATATGTTGAACCAAGTCAACGTTGACTTATTTTACCTTAGTTTTGTTACATAACTTCCATACTTTACTAACGCCAGTTACGTAACAAACAGTTATTTTACGTTAAAAAAAATCGTACTTATTCTAATCCAAACCATGATCTTTTTTCTAAATCTAATCAAGTAGTTTTGTTGCGTACAGTAAGTAAACTTAAAAACTAAGGAAACCTACGTTGGAAGTTTATTTTGAAAAGAGACCGTGTATGCATGTAACGAGCAGAAGAAGTTTATTTTGAAAAGATACTATGCATGTAATGAGCGAAAACTCTAACTCCATATAAATGTGTTTTCAAGCTCTGCAAGTGGAGTTACAGAGACGCTGCACTTTCTCACTGTTTCCAGTGTTTTATGGAGGTTGGAGAGTTCATTCAGTCTTTGTTGCCTCTAGTCCGTCCACTCAATGACTTAACATTTGAGTTAAAGCATTCGATGTCTCTTTAATCTGCCACTGGAGAAAAGACACCGTGTTGCTGTGCTGGAATCAAGATCTTGCGCTCTAAGCCTCTACTTGTCCACGAGCAAGTGCTTTCCCTGACACCCCTGTTTTAGCTTGTTGTTATGGTGATTTGGCAGCCAGTTGTGTAACCCATCACCATGGGAACAAAACAACTAAAAGCTGTGTGTTTGTGTGACAGTGATATGAAGAAAATCTGAAACAAAGATATCCTTCTCTCCCTCCCGACAGCACTCAGAAAGCTCCACACTGGCTGTGCGGTGGCCATGACACTGTGAAGGGCCAGCGCACAATAGACCGCCACCACAATAGACCAAAGGCCGCTGTTGCTGTTTTTATTTGAAAAGCATCACAAGCAGTGGATAAGCTGTGAAACCAAAATGTCACGTGGGTCCCACGAGGGGAAAATGAGACTGTTGATTTAGCCAGAGCCTCTTGACCCGAAAATCAAGGGTGTATGATGTCATGCGAAAATATTTTGGCCAAGCGTTGCAAGAAGGGCTGGCGAGGTGTCTGTCTAACCTTTTTTTAACAAAGATATGAGCTCAATAAATTCTGTATATTTATATTATAGTTGGAATAGGTAGTCTGCCCAGAAGCTAAATAACACAAATATATAATTTGATGTTTTTTACTTAACCTAACCAAGTAGTTTTGTATCATTATTTGGTTTTGTTTCAATTTACAACATTAAACCACGTGTTTAAAACAGTTTAAAACTGTGGCTGTAATCTGGGAGAAAATACATTTCCCTCAAATTGAAATGCAGTTTAGTTGTATGGGAACGTAATTTTATTAGGAGACAGTGTTGCCTTAAAGGACCAAACAGTAATCTCTACAACAAATTCAACAAAAACTGATTATACCCTTCCTGAAGGGAGGAGTTATAGGTCTTCATCAGACAATCCCTCCACCCTGAAACTATTGGGAAATTAATTGCTGCTTCAATCCACAGGACTACACACCTTTACAAGTCTTTTCCAAAAAAACAGCACTGTACAGTCCAACAGAGGAAATCAAAAGCCTAATCAGTCAAAGGTATAAACCAAGCTGGAAGCTCTCATTTCAGATCCCGTGTGTGTGGAGAAGAGAATGAATCTCCCTCTCAAAGTAACCACTGTCAAGGAGCCTCGAGCAGGGAACCAAACCCCCCACCGCTCGGTGGTCAACAAGAAAAAGATGATTGTGGTCACACCGGGTAGCTCTCAGGTGTAAAGCAGGATGTGGCTTAAAGCATTCAGGTTCACTAATAGCTTTCTTGAACAAACAAAGGTTACAAAAATGTTAATACCATGACTAAACGAAATGCATACCAGTGAGCGGATGAAGAGTATCCCCTATGGCGATGAAATTTAATGATCAGAGGCAGGAAAATCAAAAGCAGAGAGGAAGTATCCACCCCAATGCCCCCAAGGCTTCTTGGCAAATAACACGTGCGTCGACAAACCAATCTTATTTCCGCGTCGCAGCTTTTCCCCAGGAGCCAAAATGAGGTGTCATTTTCAATTTGCCACTGGGAAAAAAAAGAAATGAGATTATATTCATAGACGCGGAGTAGGGAATTCTGGCACAACTTTATCTACTTCCAAGATGTTTGGAGAAAGGAAAGTCTGAAGAGTTCAAAACTTCACCAATTTTGCATCCTTTTTCAGACTAGTGGAAAGAAAACATCCAAAATACAAATTTAGGTGTTTATTTTACTACTTTGTCTATTTATGTTTGTAGATTTCTCCTAAATTCAGCAAAAGTTAACAACAGATAATGCCTCATTTGCATATTTAAATATAACATTTCAGAAAAACTTGTAATACAAACAATAATTGTTTTAATTTAAGTAATCAACTGGGGAAGTTTAATGGTGATATTTTTTAGTTAAAATGTTTTCCCTATTCACCTGGGGTGTCTCCCCTTAAGTAGTCGATACCAATACCGGTGAAATTCCATGAATATCGATACCAATTTCAATACCACGGTAAAAAACAAAACATTAAACAGGTCATAATTCCCTCTTTGTATTGCTGTGAAATACCATATTTATATATAAATATGGTATATATATAATATATAAACCATATTTATTAGACATTTTACAAGATTACATTTGAACACATCAGGATAAGGTTATAATTTTCTTTTTGCCCAATACTCATTTTTACTGAATATAGCTTGAATGCATCATAATGAAAACTTGATAAATATAGGGGATGAATATAGGGTGCATCGATAGTGAGTTTACTGCGTGCTTTCGGATTTTAGACGCTGTTAGAAAAATGCGTACCATCACGTTTTCTGAATTTTGGCATCAACTTGGTACCAAAGTATCGGTTCTCGTGACATCCCTGATTCATAGATAAAAGCTTTTAAAGGTTCACCCCTAAATTATAGTTCATTTATATAGAAAATCTATTGCAACAGTCGTATGACCTCATCATTGTGTAGATTAGTTCTCCAAATGGGTTACCAAGGGTTCATCTATAGACAAGATTTTGTTTTCTTTTCATTATATTGAACACTTAGTGGTTATTATTTGCAGCTCTTCTGAATCAACTAAGAAACCAGATAAGAAGCTTTAACGGCATCGTGTGAGTAACAAAGGATGTGAATGAAAGCTTCTCCTGAGGAACAATTAGAAGGAGTGGAGGCCACACATAGAGCAGTCATCTCAGGGACGAGGTCAGCACTTACTTCTTCCCTGGTGATTCAACAGCCTTGAAGAGTCTTTTGTGTTTGGAGTGAAACCTGTTTATAGGTGGCTTTGTGTGACAGAGGAAGGGCCACTGAGTTGTCCTTCATAGTGAATTAGTTCAACAAGCTGGAAAATCATTTCAGCACATCACTGATGTGTTATTACCAATCACAAACAAGATGCTCTCTGCATCATGAAACTTGTTTTGAGAATTGAGATGCTTAACCTCTCCTTGATTAAAGGATAATTCTGCGTTATGCGGAGGCATTCGGTCCGTCCGTACGTCCGTCCCCTTCTGGTGAACGTGATATCTCAAGAACTACTTGAGGGTTTTTGGCACAAACGTCCACTTGGACTCAAGGATGAGCTGATTATATTTTGGTGGTCAAAGGTCACTGTGAACCCAATCTCCCAGTCCTTGTCACTTCACATGTAGCTCAGCCAGGGGGAATATATAATATATTCAAATTAAATAACCTATTAAACTAAAAATTTCTTAATTAAAATGAATATTTATCATTGTCCGAAAACTGTCCCAAAACCACTATAGATACTCTCGACGTCCCTTTAGGTTTAGGCAACAAAACCACTGTAGTTAGGTTTAGGAAAGAACTACTACATTTGTACAGTGACAATGACACTAAATGGCTGATTGTAAAGTGAAACTTAACACATGGGACATGAACCGCAGTCTCCTGGATGAAAGCCTTGTGTTGTTGGGCCCATCCACCTCCCCTCCTACCCGCTCTGAGTGGGTTTACGTTGTAGTTAATGGAAAGCCCGGTGCGTCTCGTACTGGTGCTGAAGCGTACCTTGTGCGACGGTATCACACACCAATGACAAAACGTTGATATTTGACGCCCTGGGAATGAGAACGGGCTGGACACACACTGCCTTTCTGCTGTTAATACTCACTAGAGCACAAAATCCATGGCTGAAATAGTGTCTAATAAATACATTTTGAACTCTTGTTTGAGTAACTACAGTACCCAGTCGTTTAGCCATATTATTTATATTTGTGATCCGTTTTTAAACATTTACATCTTCAGTTGGAACCAATGTTAGTTTTGGTCTGTTCATGGGATTTGTTGACAATAATAAGAATATAGAATATTGCCAACCGTCTCCTTTAACAGTGAGCTTTGCAGTACTTCAGTCCGTTCCACTGAGGTCAAAAAAACGTTCTTTATCTGAGTGTACTTTATGCATCGTCTTGTCCGCCCTTTTTATTCAATAATGAAGCCTGCATTTAATCTTTCCGAGACATATTAATGGCTAACACCAGAAGGCTGAAAACATATATGGCAATAAAAAGAAGCTTTGTCCAGTGTTGTATCCTGTTACAATGTTCAGCAGAGCTTTATTATCCCCAAAGGGCTGCAATTAGAGCTGTGCTGCTGAATCTGGTCAAATACAATGAAAGACTGCCAATGTATAACCTACAAATCAGCATAATTTAGCATTACTACTCGCAGTGATTACAATAAAAGTCGGCTTTGCCGGCGAGCACAGTGAAACCGGAGTCACAGAGCTGAGACTTTTTGAAACGAGGATCCTTCCACATGCAGTTAGCTCCAGTCCGTGAATGATATGCCAAATAATGTGAGAGCTATCTTGTCTCCGGGAATTGCATGCATCAGCGTTGTCCTTGCACTCCTCAGGGTAAAGCCATTGACGGATCGGTCTAAATGATGGTATAAAATGGAGGTAAATTGACTGTAATGCAAGACGGTCTCTCATTTTTATGGGTGTAACTTGATATATTTTCTTTCATTCAAATCATTTAGGGTCTTTTTTCCCTTCCTTTGGTCCATGGATGTGTGGCTTTATTGATCGCCGAGGGGAAATTAGGTCGCTGCGTCTGTGGAAGTTATTGGGTTTAGCAGCGAAGTAAAGTTGAGTTAAAGGATGGAAAGTTGAATCTAAATCAAGCAACACAACAGTAAAACTAATGAAAACAAGACAATAAAGAAATAAATAGGACTATAAATGGTTTAATTGCACAGACAATGTTGACATGTTGATGGATGTGATGTATAGGAACGAACTTGCAGACAATATACAACATAGAGACACCATTCAAATAATTTATTCAATTAAGAAGCTAGGTACAGAGAGAGTTCAATGCATCAAATAATACAGTAAATCCTTTCGTACAATCCTTTTGTGCAGGAAATCCCTTTGTAACAACGGCTGTATAATATCGTGAGGCTCAGTTTACCTCACACAGAGTATCCCCTATGGGAAGCCCTGTTGTCTGGAGCCCTATAGATTGCGTCAGCCTCAGATCGTATTGAGGCACAGATCATGCTGCCTCGAGGCATTTGCATGCTTTCATCAATACACTACTAATGCATGCAGTGGCTGTGCCTACGAGGCTCCATTTGGAAACAGAGAAACAGAAGGCGGGGGGCCATGTTGGAAGCTGAGGCACACACTAACTAGCAACTTCATAGGTCAGCTCCAGTGTGTGATTATAGTCGCAGGGCACTCTGTGTTCCTCTCAACTTCACAAGCAGAGGTTCAGCTCTCTGCTACTTGTTCAGGTCGTTGGTGAATCCCATGCCGACTGAATTTGAATTGAAAAGGTTCTTTCTTGACATCTTCATCTTCCAAATGTATGCAGACAAACGGTGTGTTGAGACACGAGGGCTTCATCTGAGACGACCAGCAGCGATGAAGAGAAACAGAAACAAGCAAAACAAAAAATGATGAAACAAGACCTCATACTCATAGGCTGTACATAAGAAGTGGTCTTCGTCACCGTGACGTCACTCATTGGTTCGTGGACTATGGTTTTGAAGCTTGCGTTCGGCATTTTGGCCGTCACCATCTTGTTTTTTTGGAGCCAGAAGTGACACGAGAGGGTGGAGCTAAGTACAACCGAACGCTGATTAAGACATTTTTAGGCGACAGAAATTTTAAAATTCAATTCCATGAACTGAAAACACACTGTGAAAGGGTTAAATCTGAGACAAAAAAAACAAACAGACAACGCCGTGGTAGTGACCTGTCAATCACAAGGTAACCACGCCCTAAAGCATCCCCTGCTTTATGGTCTATTTGACTCTAAATGGGACCATAATTTACTAAATGAACATCATGCTGTATTGAAGAAGACTTGAAACTAGAGATTGCGACCATAAACTCATGTTTACAATGATTACTGAGGTAATAAATCAAGTGAGAAGTAGGCTCATTTTCTCATCGACTTTTATACAATCAGACTTATTTTTGCAACCAGAGGAGTCGCCCCCTGCTGGCTGTTAAGTTTAAGGCACTTCAGCATCGGCTTCACTTTTCAGACCCGGAGGTAGTCGCCTACTCGTAATATATGATTATTCTAACCTGCACATTTCTTGCATTATGAAGTTGAAATAAACATTTGTATTTTGAGCTTGAAAATGCAAAGTAATAAAAAGAATAAAGTCGCTGCCGAGGATGTAGGCTAATGCTCTCTCCATTTTTCTCTCGTAGATGGTTAGATGGCCAAGGTGACTTGTTTTTTTTCTGGTTCGCAACCTCTACTTCTTCTTCTACTCTGTTTACTGGCAGATTACAGCTATAGCGCCAACTTCTGACCAAACTACGCTGTAACTGAGTTCATTCACTCCAAACCAAATGATGGAAATGCGCTTAATTCACATTTCAATTTTTCAATATGTCAAAAATTTGCTTAAAATTTGCTTGATAATTGAATGGAAACACAGCTAGTGACCGATAAGCATACCATATTGAAATGAATGGAAACCAACGGCTACCAACAACAGAAAAAATGCATCCAAAAGTCCTAAACTGCAGAGCATGCATTTAATTTTGTAGTTAAGGAGCTAAAACCTTCAACCACACTGGTGTGGTCTTTTGGGATTAAAGTTCATACCATATTACATGATTTAAATCTGAAAAGGATGTGCTTATGCATAAAGGCTTGTAAAGGAAAATCATTGAGTAGGGACATTTATTTATATCAAAGTGTCATGCTTTACTTTCAAAGTCTAAGTTCACTGAAAACCCTTTGAGAAATAGTGCTGCAAAGCCTCAAATGATTAGTTAGGAGTTTCAGTGTTTGAGACATTGACTTTGGTTTTGTACAACGTTCGTTGGCTCTCATGATCAAAACAAGAAAGGAGAAAGACAGAAAGAAACGGTGTGGGTGATGGCGTTTTAGTATCTCTTCAAAGAGTTCTTAAAACATGCCTCGTCTTTTGCCCGGCCTTTCTCAGCTCAGCTTTTTGACTAATTGGTTGGTAAATATTTGATGTCAAACGGTTGTGTTGGTTTCTTCGCTGCTCATCAGGAAGAGTGACACAACTAAATGCAGGTCTCTAATCAGAAGAGCATCCCATTATATGTTGCTTTGTTTCAAACAGCCTCTGCTGGACCAGATAAGGGCGCCTGATAATATAAATTATGGATGATTTTACGGGTGCATATAAAGGATCAATGATGAAATGTTCCATTTCCCACTGATGGTGTCACACTGGTTATATATTCTTCCTCTTTAATCTGCAAATTATGCCTCATTAAAGCTGCACTATGAATTTAATGTGTAAATACACCGCTCTTATCAGCCTAAATTACAAAGTGGGACTTTAACAGAGGAAACATTCCATCTCCACTAATTGAGACCCTGTAGATTCCCCAAATTACATCCTTGTGTCAGACAGTTCTTGTCCACAGGAAGTGATCGATTGAAAATTTCGAAGTGTCTCCCAAAGCCCTCGGAGGCATCACCTCATCCAGAGGAAGTTGGACTCACCAGGCTTAGATCATTAACCCTTCCCTTCCTTTTGTTATCCTTTTTTTATCATCATCACAGAGCAGCCAAGGCTTCAGAGCAGGTAGAATGTCTATAGTATAGTATATATATATATATATATATATATATATATATAGTTTCTCTTTTAGATAGTCGTTCATTTCATGACTTTTTGCAAAAACACTTTTCCTATGAGAGCAAGAGACTCGTGGTGATCTTTCATTCATACTAACAGACTCTATACAGTATGTAGCTACAGTATAATCACATGTACATACATACAGTACTCTACCCGAGGAAGCAAAAGATCAAATGTCAATTAGTTGTAAAGGTCAGGTAATGTGTGTGGATAGATGGGGGTAGAATATTAAGAGATTTACGTAAGAGAGGTGAACAACAGATAGTAGTTTATCCATTTTATAGAATAGAAACAGCTTGGTTTTAAGGTACATTTCTTTTAATAATAAAAAGTAATCAGAGGCTTTTGATTGATTACAAATCCACCCTTTGTAATTCCAAGATGAACTATTTTCACTTATTTTGAAGGAATGTGATAGCAGCACATATTTTTGATATCATTTGATTCCACATTGCCGAAAGACTTAAAGTCACAGTGAAAAGGAAGCATCTTTAGCTTCAGTAATGTGACGTATTTCCTAGTGAAACCGAACATGTGGACACGCCTCCCTCACTTGCATTGTTGGATGAGGAGGAAGAGAATTAAATAGAAATTGGCACACACAGTAATCACATTGTTCTTGTAATGTAAATGCCCTCAGCCTGGTCTCTTAAAAATGGCGTTCCCATATCACAAAACTGCATCATCATTTACGTTCTGGGGGAACATAATCTCTCCCGGATAACTTTCAAATAGGAGATCGCTGTTTGTGTCCTGTATGAAACCGAAAGTAACGTATTTATTTTAACCTAAACAATGATCTTTTACTAAACCTAACCAAGTAGTTTTGTTGCCTAAACCTTTCTGTCTCTGAGAAACACAGAGAGACTGATTCACACTTTTATAACTAGCAGGCTAGACGCTCTTCTTTCTGGTCCACCGAGGAATACAATAAATCAGCTACAAATGATTAAAAATTCTGCTGCAAGATTGCTAACAAAGACCAAAAGGAGAGCATACAGCACGCCTATTTTTAAGTCTTTACACTGGTTCCCTGTTAGTTTTTGTATTGGTTTTAAAATTATTTTATTAGTTTATAAGGTTGCTTTTGGTCTATGAACCAGGAAGATCCTTCAGATCCTCCGGTTCTTCTCTTTTAGTTGTTCCACGAAGCAGAACAAAAAGATTTGGCGATGCTGCTTTCAGCCATTATGCTCCAAGCCTCTAGAACAGCCTTCTAGAGGATCTTTGGTTTTATGTATACTATTTAGTCTTATATCAATTTTTTTTAACATTTTACTACTTTGAGTCACCGTTGATCATTATGACATTTGTCATTTTATTTGTCAATCGCTTGTAAAGCACTTTGAAGTTCACTTGATTTGTTCGAAAGATGCTATATAAATACAGTTTGATTGATTTTGATGGTGAAAATAAACAACATAGAGAGATAGGGGGGTATAAGAGGAGATCTGGCAACCAAGGACTGTCACTGCTGCTCAGGCTGTTATGCATGGGGCTCACCTAGCCCAGGTGTGTCCCATCCCGCTGATTACACTCCTCAGGTTTGCAGTCCTGGACACAGAAAGCTCAGACACAGCAGCAGCAACCAACCAAACAGAGGAGCCATCACACACGTATGTAGAAATATTGATATGAAACGTGTTTTTGGTTCAGAAACATTGAGATTCAACGTATTTGTGGTTTGCAGAAACGTACATTGCCAACATTTTATTCTGGCGACTGGGTTGTTCCTCTGCTAGCTACAATGAGCTAACAGTCAAGTGTGGTTTGATATGACAGACGGGGTGAGCTAGTTGCCCAAATCACATTTGATTGGATAAATGTAAGTATCCTATACTCCCCAAGTTGAAGATGACTCGTCAAAAGTATTATAACATTTTACATGAAGAGAAAAGAGAGGGAATTTGCTATAAAATCACATACGATTAACAGTATTGTTATTTGACTGTGTGTTTAAAGGAGGAATGGATGTTGATCCTCTTGTGAACACCGTTTCCTCGTGCTGTTTAGGGATAAATGTCCGAGAGATGTAGCTTTGAATGCGTTTAACAGCTGAAATCAGTGAATGACTGAATGAGTGATAGGCTGCATCCGACTTTTATTCTCGTGGGTTTGGCAGCTCTGCAGCCTTGTTTATTTGTCTTGTCAAATCTGTGGCTATACATAAACTGGAAGGACCAATTGGAGACCAGTTTGGTTATATAAAATCTAATACATGTCCTGGTTGATGCATTGCTCGCCCATAAATGTGATAAATGAGAAAAACAAAGTTGCGGCTGTGCTTCTCTGCACTGCGTCTGCATTTGTAAACGCTGCTGTAGGACGTTTCGTGATGCGTCCGCCATGAAGCCGGACGGCACCCATGCTGCTGCAGCATGTGGACGACGTATCCGTGTTTCTGCTTCATTGGGATGATGTGATTACTGACATGCTGATTCACATCATACATCTGTTTAATCTGACGGAAATGTGTTAGACGTGCGTGCAAGCTTCAGGGGACATCTAACAAAATATAGGACAAGTAGCCTGTAGAATGAGTGATTCAATCTACTTTACTCTAAATCACCAAAGTGATCTGATTTCATGCAAATACATGGACCGGACAAACCGTCCCCAGTGAACATAATTTCCCTATGGATACAGATGAAAACTGATGGAATATAAAGCCACACGCAATTTGAAATAATCCAGCAGCGGTCCATTTGTAAAGGTAATCCAGGTCTGACTGAAATGGAAATAGACATTCCTCAGAGAGGCAAAAATAGGACGAACTCCACCAGCGTTTCAAGTGCTAATACAGCCTTCATCCCCAGGCTAACACGTCTTTTCATCTGCACTTTGTGTTGCATTCATAGCTAACTGAATGATAATGTGAACCATTTTAGATTATGGGCCTTTATATTAGCATACAGCAAAATCTGAATACTGGAATTAAAAGTTGACAAGAAAAAGTGCATGTTTGTGAAGTGTAATCTCACGCTGTAATATGGTGTGGTAATAAGTAATAAGGACTTTGTTAGGGGAGGTATTGTTTCACCGTTCCAAACTTGATAGCGGTGCAGCGCTACTAAGGGCAGAGTAAGAGAAGGGAGGGAGTAAAGGGTAAGATAGAGATCGATAGGGAAACCCGTGGCGCTGGAACATTAGTAATGCTGTAAGGATGCTCCTTCTCTCTCTAAATCCTCTCAACAATTTCCCCTGACCTTTTACTTGAAGAGACATTTATGCACTCCTCTTCCCCAAGATCAAATGTCTGCCCTCCTCATAACATCCTCTCTATATATTTCTCCTTGACTTGGCAGCCGACTCTTATGTTTGACAGTTTTTTTTGTATAAGCAGCGAGACACACAGCTAAGTGTTGCATTTAACTATGGAACACGGCTGTTTAGCCGCAGTCTGCTAAATGCTTTCGAGGAGATTAAACAGCAGCACAACAGATACTTCTAGATCCCTCTGATTTGAATGTATAGAATATGTAGCATACCTGGTTGAAATGAAGAAGATGGTTGTGTTTAAGTGGATTATTTGGGTTGAAAGTGTGTCTGGACTCGGGATAGGGATCATTATTTTTATTGATATTGATACCATTTTCGAGACTGCTTAACGATCCGAGTCTTTATCGATACCACTATCGATACTTTTCTATTAATTAGCAGAAAGATGAGACAACAATACATTCTTGACAGAACTGGTAATGCTATTGCTTAACTGTGGGTCTGTGACTTGAACATTGCACGTTTCTCTCTCTTACTTTTGAACACATCATGATAACTTTGTAACTTACCTTCGCCCAATACTGATTTTACTGAATAGAGCTTGAACGCACCATACTGTAACTCAGTGCAACCACCATTAACATAAGCTTTTAGCTGCTATTTAGCCAATCAGGACTGCGTTGCCCACCAGCATGTTTTGTTTTGTTTTAGTAGCGTGTCACACACCTGAACAACCACATCTGCAGCTCCTGGCCAGTGAACGAGGTGGGAGACGGGACTGCTTGATTAATAAAAGAGCCAAGCTACTGAACGGCTATTTGATTCAGAAAGCAGCGACGCTACCTCCCTTCCTCCTTATTAGACAATCAATGTGTATTTGTGCACCAGTGATTTGATTTAAATGACATGATTCTCATCTCTCGAGACATAACGTTGCATTACAGGACCTGCTAGTGTCGATAGCAGTATCCATAAGCTCAGAAATTATTGATTTTCGGGTTTTATAGAAATTTGGACCCGGGTCCAAAATTTTGACCTGTTCCAAAAACTTTAATGAAAGGTGAGAGTTTCGGAGTCGGTGTGTAAATGTGATTGACACAAAAAATATTGACTTGGTGTGCAAAGGCCGTTAGTCTGTGTTCAGACCAACTGAATTTAGTTTCAGGTTAAGTTAACCTCAAGTTTTAGACTCCTGCTTTTTGTGAAAATGGTGACAAAACGGCTTTCCTGCAATAGCTTCTGAAAAAAAAAGCATGTTGTTGACGTGTATCAAAGAGAATCTAGTTCTAAAACACACACAAAAAAGAACTCCAATAAGTGGATTGATGATTAAATTCTCCAGTGACGTACGTAAATCAGCAGTATTGTGGTTGGAAACAATCACTTTTTGTCTTATCTAAAGCGTCTGTCTTTGCAGACTGTTATTGGCACAACAGTAGAAGTGGTCTCAGCCTCAAAGTGGCCCCGATACTTTCATTAATTGACATCAGACAAAGTAATCTGATGAATACAAAGTGCCTTTAGACGAGACACCCACTCATTCCCCGGCCACACACACACACACGGAGCAGATGTTTCACATAATGGGAGCACAACAGGAAGAGAATTCAATTCAATTTGGCCCGAGGTCTAATAGGACATCAAGTGGAAGAGGAAGGCGATAGGGTTTCACACTGGAAGCCCATCTGTGTCCATGCTCCCCATTCAAACCCACCTACCCCGTGATGCTGTTAGCCTGGAATGAGACGAGAGCACCCTGATGCATCGTAGGCTGTAATCACCTTCTCAAATGACACCATAAGGCCCCGGGGTTGAGAGGAAGGGGCAAACATTTGTTTTGTTTGATGGCATTCAGTGCGTGTATTGTCATTGTCGTTTCATTGCATTTAAAAGGGATTAGGAGACTCCTGGGCCGTAGTCAGGTGACCTTCAGACGTAACATGAAAGTATCTGTGTCACTGTTGGTTCACAGTCCCCGCAGGAGGTTGACTGAGGCAACGGACCGTTGTGCTTTTAGTGCAACATACTCAATATACTTTTTAGGGCTGTCAATCGATTCAAATATTGTCCATAGTAAATCATGATTAATTGCAAATTACTCACCAATTTTTCAGTTCAAAATGCACCTTTAAGGGAGATTTGTCAAGTATTTAATACTCTTATGCAAATGTATGTTACGTTGGTATGTCGTTACATTATTATCTGAACACAAACCATGATCTTTTTTCTAACTGTAACCAAGTAGTTTTGTTGCCTAACAACTCGTTTCATAACGTGGCATTGTGTGTTTCTGCAAGCGTGATACGAGGCTGATATGAAACGTATTTATGAAATGTATTTTTGGTTCAGAAACGTCGCCATTCAACATATCCAATGCCAACATTTGTTCTGGAGAATGGGTTGTTGACCCACCACTCAACCCCGACCTCCTCCATTACTTTTCGTATAGGTATAGCTACGAACGGTGAAAAGGAACAGCCTAGTTTTTTACCTATCCCCGAGGGTAATTGCCTCACCTTGCCAAAATGCGTCTCACACTTGACTTCCTCTCTGCTCCCGCCGCACCCTGTTTGAGTTGATCCAACAGCTAGATTATATTGCTCATCAAACAGTCACATATTGTGTTGTTATCGTCTTGCACAGTAATGTCGGCAAGCTGTTTGGAGTCACAGTTTTACCTTAAGTTCCACAAATGTGGCCCTGCAGCCTCCCTGTGTTTAAGTGAACAGATGCAGGAGAGAGAAGCAGTCAACAGTATACAGAGTCAGCGGCAAACTGCTTTAAAAACTAAATTACCATTAAAAAAAACAGCAGCAAGCTGGAAACCATTTTGTTTTGGGCTGTTTGGCCAGCAGCAGGTGCTTGTGGAACACATGGAGACACATTTCCTCGCTCAAGGACAGCGCGACAGTAGTTTCGCAGGGGGAAAGCGGTTACACATTCACTTTTTAAAAGTCCCAGCAGGTCTGGGGATTCAAGGTTTCTTGGCGCTCTAGGCTACTGCTGCCTCAAGACACGGTGAGGGAGATGGAGCAAAGTGGTCTGTAATGCTGTTCCAATATCTCCTTACTTTTAAATGCAGCAATAAAACCATGTAGAGCTTTGATATTAACATTGGCAGGCATACTAGCTGTACATCCTTATACGTGAGGCCCATATTCTATCCACAGGAGCAGTTTGCGTTGGTTCAGGGAGCTCACTGCCATGTAAACAAACCACGTACCTGTCAGCTGTGCGGTCAAGATCAGACTACAGACGTGACCACTTAAAAGATGGGAGAGTAGTAGTTTTTTTAAACAGAAAACACAGGTTTTATACTGCGATATTTACTGAAAATGACCAACAAGTAGACTTTCAGGTGATCTCCCTCCAGCCAGCTGTCACCTAATGTGGGTGTTTGTAGTGAAACAAGGAGGTATCGTATCAGATAACTCCTCATTTCAACCTCACGAATCAACCGTTCCTCATCTGTTGCGGTGCTTTCAAAGCGAGCGACAGGAATAAATAGAAACAGGGCGTCTAATAAAAGTTCAGCTCGCAGCCAGTTAGTTCATCCCAATAGAGAAAATGTTATCAAACTGATTTTGTCTCTGACGCTCGCTTGCGTTGCATTCTGTTTGGAGGGTTTAACATGTAAGCAACACACATCCCAATCAACTAGACTTCTCTGCGCTGTACACGTTACATTCCCTCTAGATTATTTTTCCTGAGGCGAGGATTGGTAGTAGAGTCAGGTTGTGTTGCCATGTGACTGGTAAAATATACAGTTACGGTGGGAGATTTGAACGGCGGCTCCGCGTCGGGACCCGGGAGAGTGAAGCAGATGGCGCTCTGGTGGAGGAGCTTAAGGAAGTTTGTGCATATTTGTCGCTTTTAATGTTGATCAAGGCGAGAGCAGCAGCTCTTCTCTCCAAACACACATTCCTGCGAGGTAGAGAGCTCGTGGTCGATAAAGACTAGACAGCCTCTAAGTAGCTCCTCTCATCAGTATAGTTCCTCCAGCCTTCTCTATGGCTACGACTGCTCATTTGTAAGTGCGGGATGTTTCCCCGGCTTCATCTTTTGTTGCCCCCACTGTTTGCCATTCAGTTTATGGGGCCCACACACACACACATCCACGGATCCCTCTCTCTTTTATTATGGGAATTCCAGGCACATGTGAGTGAAGCAGGGAGGCAGTCCAGATCCCCCTCCCCCTCCGGCCGCCGGTATCCCCTCATTCTCATGGATTTCTCATGGGGCTAAAGCAGACGAAAAGGGGGAGGAGGAGGAGGGAGAGAAGAAGAAGGAGGAGGAGAAGGGAAGGAGAGCTAGGCTAATTCATCAATAATCTTTACCTAATCCCTCCCTCTCCCCTTCTCCCTCTCACTCTCGTACGCTCTCTCTCTCTGCCTGGAGGCATTCAAGCAATACATCCATCCCCCGCCCTACCTCACACACACACACACACACACACACACACACACACACACACACACACACATAAGAGTCTGCCTGAACACGTCCAGAGGGAGAGGATGAATCGAGCTGCAGAGTGTTATTTCTTTCGCCTCCATATGTGTGTCGGTGTGTGTGTGTGTGTGGTGTAAATCGAGTCCTCTGAGGGCTGTGTGTCTTAGCTCTGACCGGGAGCTCAAATGGTGATTATAGACTAGAGACTAGGTGTGGCAAGATGGGGCGGCGTCAAAGGCTTTGTCTATAGTTCCCGTACAGCCCACCAACCGGGAGGAGGCTCTGCCTGTCTATCAGAGTCTGTCCTGGAGCCATGCACAGTCTGGGATTGAAAGAGCTGCTGCGTGGGGCTGAACCAGTCTTAAACCAAGACCTAAACCACGGGGAATTAGACAAGCACAAGTTCAAGAAGCTCGATGGAACCTTTGTAGCCAGATACAAGAACATGACCAAGTGAAGACGGAGCATATATTTTCTTTTTGCTTTTTTTTTTTTTTTTTTTCTTTCCACCCTCATTTATTCTTCTTTTGCAACTCATGACAAAGATTTTCTAAAGAGAAACCAAAAGAGGAGCCAAACTTCTGAGAAGTGCCTGCTGAGTAACAAACCTTTTGAAGAGGCTTTTCCTTTTGGGGAATTAAAGAAAAATAAATCTTTTTTTTTTCACTTTTAAAGGATGCGATTTCAATGATAAAACCATTTGGAATATGGGACTTTTAATCTATGATTTGGACCATGGGGACAGGCAACTATGTTTTTGTGCTCAGCTCTGGGTAATTCTGATAAGTATGTCACATTTATTCCGTTTGTTCTACGGTGATTTTGCCCTACTTTGATTTCACTGTCGTTACTAGTGTGTTAAGCTGTGTTGACTTGTTTTTCTCAACAAGTGCAGTGCAGTGCGATGGATAACAGTGTGTGTGCACTATTCAAATACAAACACAGGTTTCTTGTTTTATTCTGTAGCTTAGGTTTACCTTCGTGTCCCTTGTGAGTTTGTATCTTTGTCAATTTCTTTTAAAGATTTGAAAGAGTTCTGTGTGTTCCAGTTCAAACACTGATTGAATGTGTTGATCACGTGCTGTGCACCTTGACAATGTGAACTACCTGTTTCATCGGATAGCCTGTTCTCTGGATGTTTTACATGTATTGACCAGTTATCCTCTGATTAGTGTGTGTTGACCCCTCTCCCTCTCTACAGCTGACTGAGCAGACCTCTGTCACTTCCTGCTTATACCTCATTCATCGTTTTGATTCATTGACCCCTCCTCCTTGCGTCTCTTTCTTCCTCACATATTGCAATATTCTGTTTAAAAAAAAACACTGTACTGATTTAACCTCTCTCTCTCTCTCTCTCTCTCTCTCTCTCTCCTCCTTCCTCTCTCCACAGCTCTTGCAGGTAAAATCTCCCCTACCAGCTCGGATGCCCTCCTCAGCTCCTCAGCAATGACAGCCAGTCCTGCGCCACCCAACGTGTACCTCCCCGCCAACTTCAAAATGTCCAATGCACAACTGGCTTTCTTCTTGCGGGAGGCTCAGATCACAGGACAAACAGTTGGCGGCGGCGGCGGTGGAGGCGGTGGCAGCAAGAGCAGCAGCAGCCCCAGCACTGGACATCCGCTGCAGCGCTCTGAGAGTTTTGTGGTTTTCCAGACAAAAGACCTCCCCGCCATCAACATAAGCTTTGGGCCTTTTGCCCGGGACCAGGCCCTGTCCAAGGAGCTGCTCCAGCCAGCCAGTCCGCTGGATATTCCCGGCCAGCTGACAGTCAACTGGAAGGTGAGGGCCTTCATTGTCCAGGCTCGGGTCTTCTCCAACAACCCCACGGTCCAGGTGTTTTTCTACATCGCGGGACGCGACTGGGATGACTTCAAGGCTCAGGACAAGCTGCCCTGCGTCCGTCTGCACGCCTTCCGGGACGTCCGTGAAATTAAAACCTCCTGCCGCATGAAAGGCAACCTGGCGCAGTGCTTGGCCCAGCTGGAGCTGCCCCCGTCCTGGTTTAACACCAACGTGGCCCCGCTGGGTCGGAGGAAAGGCTCCACCGACGGGCTCCTGGACGGGCTGACCAGTGAGACGCTGCAGGCCGAGCTCTACTACACCCTCCACGGGCCCACTCTGGATGGGGAGTGCAGCGAGGGCTCAGGTCACAGGGGCGGTGGTGTTTCCAGGGGAGAGCCTCTGTCACAGCACCCCCTGCTGCGCATCGGCAGCATCAGCCTGTACCAGGCCAGCCAGGAGCAGCTGCTGGTGGACAAACAGCTGGACAAGAACATGTTCCTGAGGCTGCCTGAGAAGCCCCTGAAGCCTGGAGAAACCCTCAAGATCTTCCTCTACTTGATGCCCAACTCCACCGTCGAGCAGTTCACCCTCCGGTAAGTCTCCTTTAAAATGTATACTAGTGACGCACTCTGACTGCTTCCACTAACATCCTGAGTTTATATTAACACATTTTGGAGGAAAAAAATGTGGTCCAGCTGTGTACATGCACAGCTGGACCACATTCTGAGAAATGTCTTGCAATCATGTACTCAGAATGTATTGATGAATATATGATTAGCCTGGTTCCTGGTAGACCTCTGCAGGCATTTCCCTCTTGTCTTTTATATATATATATTATCTGTTCAAAATGTACCTTAAAGGGAGATTTGTCAAGTATTTAATTATCTTATCAACATGGGAGTGGGCAAATATGCTGCTTTACGCAAATGTATGTATATATTTACATACATACATACAGTAACAACACAAAACAATGACAAATATTGTCCAGAAACCCTCACAGGTACTGCATTTAGCATTAAAAATATGCTCAAATCATAACATGGCAAACTCAAACCCAACAATCAACAACAGCTGTCAGTGTGTCAGTGTGCTGACTTGACTATGACTTGCCCCAAACTGCATGTGATTATCATAAAGTGGGCATGTCTGTAAAGGGGAGACTCGTGGGTACCCAGAGAACCCATTTACATTCACATATCTTGAGGTCAGAGGTCAAGGGACCCCTTTGAAAATGGACATGCCAGTTTTTCCTCGCCAAAAGTTTCAAGTGTTATTTAGCCTCCTTCATGACAAGCTAGTATGACATGGTTGGTACCAATTAGGGGTGTAATAACATATTAAAATTATCGAGTATTGCGATATTATGTTTTGTGATACTGTATCGATTTTCAAAAATGATATTGATTTTTAATAAATAGTTTGCATACAAATAAATATTAACTCATTTGCAAAGAAATGTGTCCTCTAAGTGTGTGTGCCCTCTCAAAGTAGTGCTATGATGTTGATGTTACATAGACTGTGATAAATCAGATCCCACTGCTCCGATTGCGTAAAAAAGTCAACTTTTTTACTCCGATTCTATGCATATGATGGTATGTTCTCTATACTATGACAGTTTTCTTGAAAGCCTTGCTTACAGGATCACAATATATCGCAATATATTTAATCGTAACCCCTGTATCACGATACATATCGTATCGCCAGATTCATGGAAATACACAGCCTAATGGGCTCCTAGGTTTTAATAGTTTTATATGAAAAATATGAAAAAGAAAAAGTGATCCAGCTGTACATTTACAGCAGAAGCTGATTCTTAGAATTTTCCTGTTTCCATGAAATCATGTACACAAGACTTATTGATGAATAAATGATTAGCCTGCTTCCTGGTAGACCTCAGCCAACATTAGCCATTTCCCTCATGTCATATATTACATGATGTATATACTGTATATCTCCCTTTATGAATATGCACACACACGTTTGCAATTTGTCCCTCTGCAGAGCGAATGCTGCATCGTGTGAAGTCCTCAGGCTTATAAGAAATATACATGTCCAAACAGCCCTCCACTAACGGAACAATTATCACAGCCCTGGAAGTCTTCATTACAGTCTTCATAATCAGCCTCATTCAGAGCAGCATAATTAGATAAAGGTTTTCACATAACCTCACAATTAATTGCGGCATTTTAAGGATAGCATATGATCACGGCGTGCATGTAAGTGTTGCCAACGTTATGTAATGACCAATTCATGCAATATTCTCCGCAATGCCATTCATGTTCATTTTAGGCCTAAAGAGCCAAATGAGCATTTAATCACATATTTCATCCCTCTCATTAATTTCTCCTTCACTGAGCCGGGTGATGTGCCAGCAGTAATTAAAGTCAGGTAAGTTGAGATAAAAAAGAGAAAGGGTTAAAGTGTAGCGGCACTGTGCCGTTCACCTTCTGAAGTGGTGGCTTAACATCCAGAGATTTTTTTTTTCTCTCTCAGGACGGGATTGTATGAATAATTTGAACTGCTGCTCGAAGCAGTTAGTGTTTAAAAGCACGAGGCCTGCGCTGTTTGACCAGGTAATGGTCGGGGGTCACATGTTGAAGTGTCTTGCTACAGTACACCGCGGTCTTCCATGCTGCAGTATTATGCAAGAGAACACACTGAATGCACAATGTGGGCACCAATATTATCAGTTATTATTGCTTTCTTTAGCTCATTAATGCAACTTGCGATTTTTATGTTGTAGCGGGCTCGGTCTTAAAGCTAGAGTGAAGATACTGGTATCATATGAAACTAGAAAACCTGAGGAATCCATTGGTACCAACCATGTCATACTAGCTTGTCACGAAGGAATAATAATAATAATAAATAATTAAATAACGCTCTAAAACTTGCACTAAATTTTGGCAAGGAAAAACTGTCATGGCCATTTTCAAAGGTGTCCCTTGACCTCTGAAGTTATGTGAATGAAAATGGGGCAAGTCATAGCCAACCACACTGACAGCTGTTGTTGCATGTTGGGCTGCAGTTTGCCATGTTATGATTTGAGCATATTTTTTTATGCTAAATGCAGTACCTGTGAGGGTTTCTGGACAATATGTGTCATTGTTTCATTGTTAATTGATTCCCAATAGTAAATATATAAAAACATTTGCATAAAGAAAGCATATTTATCCACTCCCATTTTGATAGGAGTATTAAACACTTGACAAATCTCCCTTTAAGGTACGTTTTGAATAGATAAAAAATGTGTGATTCATTTGAGATTTATCGCAGATTAACTAAGGACAATCGCGATTAAGTTGATTGACAGCCCTGCTATGTATTAGTAATGCCTACAGCAACGTGCAGCTGCATGTTTCCTTTTTCACAATAATAAGAGCTGGTGCTCAGTCTCTGAGAAACTCTGCTGGTAATCAAAAGTTGGCCAATTATTTAACATGAAGCATATTTTCATCATGTTTAAATACATACGCACAATACTCATTTCAACTGCAAAAAGTCACCGGAATCAATTAACTCTATTTGCATAACATTCTGCTCTATAATAACATCTACCATTAATCATGATTAACTATGAAGCAGCATTAAATGAGCATTTAATGTATTCAGTTTACTTCTGTAGTGCTGGAATAAAAGGAATGATTGAATTTAAATGTATGCAATTTGTTCTCATATTGCAAATGCATTCAAAACGCCTTAATTTTATTAGCATATAAATGGCAAAAGTCCATCAGACTAGAATAATAGAACTTTTATCTGGGTACATACTGTACTCTATGTCCAGGAACAATCATAGTCTTTCAATTATTATTTAATAAATACATTGTACACTGAATATGTAGATCTGTATGAGTATCATCTGGGTTGGACCAACCTGCTGGGGGGCTTTATAGGAACCCCATCACCTATCACTGTTATCACCAACTCCTGAGGGGAATATCTGTCTCTTTAGCTGCTAAATGCTCCACGATGCTCACCAGCTAGTCTCTAACTCTGTCCGTCTGCTGTTTGGTGCTGGGCAGCTTTGCTTAAAACAGGTACCTGCTGTGGCGGTAAACAACACTTTGACAACTGTCATAGCGTGAACCAAAACGGTAAACTTGTAGGTCGGATAGCTGCAGCGTCGGGTGATAATCCTCCGGAGGTTCTTAACTACGTGTGACCCCTTTCACACAATGTTTTTCATTATCGCTTCTGTTTACATGCACAGCATATTCTGTTTTGGCCTTATTCTGAAAAAGACAACATTCCTACTAAGCTGTTTACACAGCTAATAAACATGACTCCCACTAATATTCCTGTTTACATGCAGCCGTTCTTACTCCGATTAACGTAACAGGTGGCGAACACAGCCTCCCTCTTTCAGTCCTTCAACCACCTTCTTGAAAATGACAGCATTGGGATATTTGCGCATACCCAAAAACCTGTTGATATCCAAGTCTTTCATAATGTTTAAAAGTAGGTGGGTTTCTCCTTCTTTTCTTTTGGGCATGCATCTCTAGTTGGTTTGTGTTCAACGTGAACAGGCAAGAGGCTGTGACGTAAAAACCCAGATCAAGACTCATATTGTGAATGTGCTGTATACACGTCCAAAGAATGCTCCTAAAACCTGAATAATATCAGCATATCACACATGTCTTAATGTGAAAATACTCCATTCAGAATAAGGCCTAATTCAGAATATCCAAACTGTTTACATGACCCGTATCAAATTCATTATATTGTCATATTCAGAATAAAAGTGTAGTCACTGTTATTAAAGAAAATATAGATTATAGCCGTGTTAAGTACTGATCATCTCTGCTGGAATACGACTTGCCCCTGGCATTTTAGGGAAATGGACAATAATATAATAGCATGAGCATAAAAGTTGACATGACAGGACATAAGAGTAAATAATTCAAGTGTCAATAAAGTCAAACAGACAACCTCTATTGCTATCAATTTGCTCGCTGTTGTATTTTCCATCTCGGCTTTAAAACATTTCCGTCAATATTCATTTTCTATATGTTCTGACATTAGAACTGTGTCTCGGAAGGATCATAACGGCTGTTACAGTAAATACTATTTGTCGAATGTTAAATGTGTGAGTTTGACCCTCTGCCTATGGAAACGGAGCTGAGGGAGGGTGAGGCTCAGCTCGGCTCACCCCGGCTCTCCGCTCCCTGCACTTCTTCCCCTCTCCTCGGTTTGTCAACACACGATATTCAGGGTGAGAGAATAAATGATTATTTGCACTTGACAAAGCGTGAGGAAAGTAAGTTTTTCCCTCCGCTTGTAGGCGTGAAGGCAGCGGGGAGAAGAGAACCCGATATTACCGACTCACTCAGCAGCGATGATGAAACACACTGTAAATACGATTGTTGTAATCTCAACTGAATCTCTTCCAGACTGAAATGTAGAGATTTGTAGGGTATTAATTAATAACTCCGTAAGCTACAAGGGGAAACAGAAATGGTTTATTAATAGTGATTCCTTACATTTCAGTGGGAGGAATCACTATTAATAAACCTAAGACCTGTTCACTGTTTTAATCAAATATATATTAAAACATACATGTTGAACTTTAATCACAATGACACAGTTGATTGACATGACATCTCCATGGTGATAACTTCCAGACACAGCAAAAGTAAACTTTGTCTTCAGTTCAGTTACTTCTTCGTAGCCTGTCGATAAAACCTTTTGCAACGACTTCATAACATCTTATTGATGCCTTTGTGAATACTATTGTATCTCTACAGCTGCAGCTTTGATTAGGTTTCATTTTATACACTATACTGGCCACAGTAGCTTACAAAACATGCATTGAGCAGCGAAACAGTTTGTGTATTGCTACCTGAAAGATGAGGTGAGAGTTCAGTTGTCACAACACGGTGAGGTGACTGTTCATTCTAAACAACATTGGCAGCTCCTGAAGAGGTTAGCGTAGCTGCAATAGCATCAGTTATATCAGAACTGGAGAATATTTCTTCATTGAAAGGAGAGCAAAGAAGGCCACTGAATGGCTTTTCTTGATAGAAAAGATGTTTTCACTCTTTTCCTGACTGGCCTCAGCAAGAGTTTGATTGACAGATGGTTCATCCAATCACAGCCAACAAACTGTGCGTAACAACTTTTGTAAAAGCTGAACTAAAGGGCACATTGGCCCGTCTCTCACTACGCAGGCTGTTCTCGTACACTGTCTGTAGCTTTATCTATGTAAAGTAATGGAAGGAAGTTTATTTTGAAAAGACTGTATGCATGTAACGAGCGGAAATTGACATGTACATTTGCAGGAAAACACACCAAAATTGAGGACTAACTTTTTCGTAAGATATCCTACAAACCGTCGTAGGAGGATGTGTTGAACTTGTTGATGTCATTTTTGGTCTTGAGTGTAGCTGAAATTAATTTATGAATCAATGCTATGGATTTATTGCTAAGATATTCTCTCAGTCCTTCCTTCTTGTAGACTAGAGTGCTAACCATTCATTATCAAATTCCCAACCCCCAGGAATCCCAAGCATTTGTCTTCACACCGTCAGAGCAACATTTAAGACTCCCCCCTCTGTAAAACCTGTGATCTAGTGTCAGTCATAATATTCTGTTTGTCTCAGCGTGACGGTGCTCTCCACTTTTACTGATGTACGCCTTCATCTGAGATCTAGATCACAAAATATGTCTTTAAATCAGAGAAAAAGCGTCGCTGTGGGGAATGTGCCGGTCACGATTGTGATTCTGAAGGCAGCGGTGTGACAAAGTTGCAGCGAGGCTTTGTAGTACAAGCGGAAGGCATTGTCA
The DNA here is from genome assembly GCF_043250625.1 of Sebastes fasciatus. Classification (NCBI taxonomy): domain Eukaryota; kingdom Metazoa; phylum Chordata; class Actinopteri; order Perciformes; family Sebastidae; genus Sebastes; species Sebastes fasciatus. The sequence goes on from NC_133810.1 coordinate 5,550,751, forward strand.
TGTCCCCTGCCTCGTGAAACATTTAGCTGACCATGTTAGCATCCACACACCACTGCGGCTCTCAGGCAAGGCTGCCTCTCGCTGAGCCTCCTCGCAGGGATGGAAATGAGGAGTGATAAAACAGAGATGGGGCCGGGAGCAGAAAGCCCAGTTCGAACCTCCTGAGTGAGTCGACTCAATAGGGTGTGAATTCAATAGATCTGGAAGACAACTGTCGAGTCGCCCCTGCGCTTCGAGGAAGATGATTAAAGATGCAATAAGGAGTGTCTTTTAAAGATGAATCAGACGGCTTCCTCCTCTTCTTGCTGCTCTGACTCCATCGTTCTTTACAATCCTTCCTTCCTTTTAAGTCGTCCAGCTTTGAAGATCTGTGACTTGTTGTTGCAGATGATGGCGTGGGCCAGACAGTCAGAGGGCAACAGCCTGGCCACAACTGTGCGTTGTGTGTGTACATGTCATGCAGTAAGATGGGAAGTAGCGGCGTGTCAAATTTGGTTACCATGGCAATGTGATAATCAGTGTTTGAAGTGGGAAAAAAAGAAGAACTTCACATGTTGGTGTGTGTATCGGTCGACTTATTCCTATTTATTAATTATGTCTTTAATCATGTTATACCGTGTCCGTCATAATCAGCTGTGGTTTTACTGCTATTATTATACTTGGGTTATGCATCTTCTATAATAGGCCTATAATACTCCAATAATACTTACACTGGAGCATTATAGGGTTAAGCTGCTGTGTTTAGTGTTGATAGTTAAACTTCTAAATAATGTTTCATTAATTATATTTGTTCACAAATAAAAAAAAAGTTATGACAAACAGTTCACTAATTATTTTACAAAAAGTACGTGAACACTGTATTGATAAATTAAAGCACCCTTGTTCTCGTCCAGATGCTCCCCGCATTGTTTTTATGTTCATACGGCTTATGAGGTGCAACGCAAAAACACTGCTGCTGCGCCGTTATGAATCTCCGTTATGAATCTCCGTTATGAATCTCCCAGAGAGCCTGATATGGAGAGAGCAGAAAAGAGTACCAGCAGCTTGTGAGAAGTTCCGGTACGTAAGTAAAAGTCACGGTACGCCAAGGAGTAAAATGTAGAAGTTCCGGTACGGTGTGCCGGTGGGTGCTGGCCCACTTCATTGGTGTATTTAATGTTAGGATGCTCTGCTTGTCGTGGTGCAGGATGATGCTTTTCTGGATGAGCTTTAATCATCTGCAATATTATCTACTCATCACAGATTTATATAGAGGCCATAATAGTGACTCCATCACTACCCGGTTCATGAAAGGAGCTCTGCTCATCATCATCATGTACTTGTTTTGCAGAATAATCGTTTTGTGTTGCACAGAAAGTGATATTTTTTCATCGTGCATTTTTGGTTTGTTTGGAGTTAATAGAGAATTACAGTTTGAACAGAGGATTCAGTGTCACGACACTGGATGCACTCATTTAATGAGAAGTGATATCTGAGAAGTGCAACGGGCAGAAACAGAATAGCTGTGAAAATATCGAGCATCTCACAGAGGGCCACTTCAACAGCGCTATCAGTTTTGGTGGGAAATGCTCATTAACTGTGTTTATTTGATTTACCCACTCATGTGGTGTTGTCAATATACGCTCGTTACATGCATAGTGTCTTTTCAAAATAAACTTCCGTCTTCACAAGAAGTTAGGTTTAGGCAAGAAAACCACTTAGTTATGCTGCATTCACACCAGATCAGGCGGTGCGGCAAAAACGCAAGTCTTCTCATTCATTATGAATGCGGGTAATGTGTTTGGGCACAAGTAGAAACAGAATGAACCTCTGGAGATACGCAACCTGACGTCACGCTGCGGTGGCCAATCACGTAACCGGCAATCTGGAGCTGTACAACCCAGCCATGAGAGAACAAAAGACGTTAATGGTCTCAATTAATGGGCCATTAAAGTGACTTTACCACACCACCGCACAAACCTGCGGCGAATCGCAGCACCGTCTCATCTGGTGTGAATGCAGCCTTTGGGTTAGGAAAAGATCGTGTTTGACATTAACTTGACTGACTTACAACTCACGTGACCAAATACGTCAATGTTACCTTTAGTTTCACACGGGACACGAACAGCGGTCTCCTGGGTGAAAGGCCTGTGTTTGTTTGACCCTCCCACCTCGCTCTTTATACTACGTCAGTTGCTCTGAGCGTCTAATAATGACGCAGGTGGGTTTACATTGGAGTTAATTGAAAGCCTGGTGTGTCCCATACAGATGCTAAAGGGTGCTTTGGTGCATCCAACCTGATCTAATGGGAAGACGTATAAATAGCACGACATTTTAAGGACTTTCCACATGTCATGAGAACTAATTTTAGGCTTTTCGCATGTCATTTAACACCATGTTCTTACCATGAATTGGTCATGGTGGTGGTTTGTTGGACCCATGACGAGTATAAAGAATATATTTGATGAGTTGGGAGCGAGAACGAGATGTTAAAATCACAGTCTGGTTGGAGTTACTTGGGGAACACTGTCATAAAAATCAGCTTTAGATACCGGTTTGCTTGTGATTTTGTAAAGCTCCACTAATCAGTATTTTCATATATTAACAATTGCTCAAAAGACTACATATAATGTAAAATAATGTCTATTATATTACAATGATTAATCCACCGAGAATTACCAATTAGCTTGTTTGGGTTTTCCCACCCACAAACTCTGCTCTTCATTTCCAACCGGCAGCAGCCAAAAAAAAAAAAAAAAGCTGTGATAAATCTCACTAAATTTTCAAAACATAAGCATGTCTTCTTTCTCTGCTGTCACTCGCGGCTCTTGGGACTATCTGTCACAGCTTCAAGGACACATAAGCAATTTCCCCACTAAATACAAAGCTTTGGCCAATGAATCTTTCTAATGCCTTGTGATGTCTTTATAGCATTTTCTCATCGCCGTTTTCCCCGTGCATTTACTAAAATCTGTCTCCAGATGTACTCTATACTGTGTAATAACTCAGGGACACCCCATGTACTGTCAAAAGATTTGTGATTGGCTGGAAGCCCAGCTGGGTCAGCTGGAGGAAATGCGCAACTGTAACCGGTCATGGAGAGTCCATGTTGAGGCTCTCTGCTTATATACTCATACATTGTAGTTTGATAGTGATTGTAATGGCACGTTTGACACACTGGGTCATTTTAATGAGCTAAAACTGCTGCGTCTGCTGCTTTACACACTGACGGATCATCGTAAAAAATGACTGGGTGAAGCATTGTACCATGTGGCACAGCATGAGCTTGTATCTGTTTGCCATCTGTGAACACTCCTACTGTATAGGTGCATTTATACCTCAACACAAGCGCTAACTGTTGCTATTGCTAATGAAATGATAATTACTTCCGCTGTACTAGAACTAACCTTGCTTTGCCGAAGAGCTGCAGCTGGAAGGGAGCGAGAAATATGACGGTGTTCATTGGTTTATTCAAATGAGTTGCAGGATATCAAAGGGGTCATGTGAGTAGCTTAACCTGAATACGACTTTAAACAGCAGCTGCATGCAAATGAAGTCAATGATGAGCTGCCAATTTAGATTTTGGTGACTCATTGACATTCCCACTGAAGTAAACACAGCCTCGTTGCCGTACACATTCATATTATTCTCATCTGTACAAGGCTCTTGGAAACACCGCAGTACTCCAATGCCTTTGGGTACAACATGCAGTATTCAAATGCCCTGGCTCCAAATAAAGGCTCGAGGAGAGAAAGCGCAGAGGGAGCCAGGGAGAGTGACCCACATTCAGCAGTAGCGGCTTCATCCCCGGCAGCTAGACGGTCGCTTGCGCCTCGTAGGGAACACCGCAACTTCCTGACCTAAGCCTCTGCTTCCTGCCAGGTCCACAATCTCGCTCAGCTCCGCGTCACTACGTGTCATCGTCGCTGTCGGCAGCAGCGGCGTCGGCTCGTCTTTTCCCGATGCCATGATGGGAAATGTCAGCACCTCTCGCCGAGGAGCGAGCGCGCGTTCAGATCGCATGACTCGGGAAGTGATGCCTCTGCCCTGGGCCGTCTTGTCACGACACATCAGGTGACACCGCGGAGGACCGCTGTTGATCGGCACTCATCTCTGATAAAAGAAGAGGGGGTCAGGAGAGTCTTGCTCTCCTCAAAGTGCTTCCACTTTCTCGATGACAAAATACAACGAAGCCTCTCTATTAAGCCGTATTAGACTGCACCACCACTTCCTCTACTGCTTCCTTCTTTCTCAACTGTGAAGTTATTTGAGGTCAAGCAGCAGGGGGGAAAGTATTTACCATTGTGAACTTTAATATGTGTGGATCCCTTCTTAAAGGCTGTTGGCACAAGTCACAAAAGGGGGGATATACTGTATGTGCCAAGATTTTAATGAAATGGGCTGTTTTGAGCTTGAGTTAGTTTTTTAATGCTTAAAGAAAGTTGCATGTGTCAGCTCTCTCAGGCGAAATGCAGATATTTATGCAGGTTTGTTCCAGTGCTTATACTACTAAAGTAATTCAGCCCTCTTCTAACCTTGAAGAGGCCAGCTGAGTAACTTTGTTTAGGTATTTCCACTTTATACGCTTGAAAGACTCTTATTTTAGGCACAGATCTACTGAGGGCTTTTTATCATGCTCAGCATGTCGCTGAGTGTTGGTTTGGTTTTCAGAAAAACAGACCCAAACACAACCAATTAAGTAAGACATTCTATCTAACTCAGCTCAAACCCACACAGTTCATCTGGGTCAAGTATACAGCTGTAAACTCATTAGGCGTTTATTCATCCATTTTTCCACCCTATTGCTACAGAGTGTTAATATTCACATTAGTTAACATAACCAGCCAGAAGGGCCTCACTTTAATCAGCAGATGTACCCACAAATGTGTGCACTATAATGAGCAAATTATACTTCAGCTCTTATTCATTAACCAGGGCTGCAGTCAAGACCAACTCAATCGGGCTCAAGACCAAGTCCAAAAGCAGTCGAGACCAAGTCAAGACAGAGTCCAGACTAAATCGAGTCCTGTTCAAGACCATAATAGGCAACAGTGTCTTTTTTCAATGCTGTCACAGCTTGGATAACAAGTCATTTCGGTTAACCCGATCTCTCGGGAAGGCATATAGATAGCACAACATTACAAGGACACTCCGCGGGTCATGAGAACGCATTTTAGCTTTTTAGCATGTCATTTGTACGCCACGAAACAAAACTACGGTTTTGGAAAAACATCATGGCTGGGCTTAAAATAAGTACGTAAACTAAGTAAAATACATACGTAAACAACGTAACAGAAGTACGGAAATCACGTCACAAACATCAGTAGCGTAACTTCAAGATAACTCAACAACACTAAAGGACACGAACACCGGTCTCAAACACCAATCTCTTCCCTGTGTTTGTTGGACCCATCCACCTCCCCTACCTCCCACCATCAACAAACATTGTTCAGAGACACAAAACTGTAAATATCCCAGAATTTCCAAAGAAATATCAGGCTAAATAATATGAAAGTATGTAATAATGACATCTGGAGTGTTCTGAAAGTGCTGCAGAAGACGGTATAATCGGCGCCACATTCCCCCCATTAACCACTTAATCAAACTTGAATGAAGTCCTTCTGACACCGTTAATTGTGCTGGACCTTTGTGTTGTACTTTTTAGGAAAATCACTTCACATACATTTTTTTTCATGATTTTAAAACCGTATGTTTACAGAGAAAATTGCCCAGTTTCATCCTTATCATCTATTCCCACTGCTGAGTATCAGTGGGCCGGCCTTCTTTAGTAGCCTAAATGGCTTTCATTAATCTTTTTTAATTAATATAACATAAAATACTACCGAGTGCTGTTCATTGAAGCTCTCTGCTCAGTTCTTTAACATCGGTTTGGTTCTTAAACCCTTTCATCTGGAGTTAATGTACAGATTGGCAGTGAAAGCTCTGCCTCTGCAGAAATGTAGGCCATTATTTTCCCCATTGGATTGCATTGGTCTAATGAAAGCTGTAGTACGTTTGTGTCAGTGATTGGTGACACATGTAAATCTTCATTTCACATTGATTTCATTATATGAACTTCTTTGCTTTAACATTCAACTCGTATGCTTATTTAGGTCTCATGCTTTGGGAAGTCAGTTGATCCAATGTTTGTTTGTCTGAGAGATGGATAAACACACACAGACCTGAGGATTTTCTGTACTTTTTCCGCTTTTTCCAAAGCATATTTGAATATTGCCAAATCCTCCTTCAGACTGCGGTGGTTTATAGAGGGAGCCTGAGAGACAAATTGACAAAAGCTCAGAGCTTCTCATTTTCCAAGGTAATCAAACAAGCAGTCCTCAGGTATATAAAATGTGTTTTTCATTTGACTGCACAGGCTTACGTTAACTGTTTTATCTTTGTAAATTCATATTCCCAGGCTCCAAATGAAACTGCAAATCTTTCAATCACCAAATGTGTTTGCGTTCCTTCCAAACACATTTCATTGTTTTCATCTGGACAGCTTTATGTTCACAAAATGTGCCGTGCTGCTGCTCTAGTTGTGAAATATGTTGACGTCCCTCCAGGAATGCAGATGTATTTTATCTGCTGGTTCTTTCTGCAGTCTCACAGCATACTGTATTTATGTCTGTAGTTTAGTCTATCTATAAAGTCTTTGGTATCTTCGTCTGCATTTGTCCATATTATTAACTAGTCCTGATGATGACAGATATAAAAAAATATTTGGGAAATTGTGCTAATTCTCTAAATCATAATTTGTGACTCCACAATAAAAGGTGCATCTTTTATGGGTTGATTGTGCCATAAAAACACAGAAAGTTAACACTTTTTTAATCAGAACCCACTCGCCAGAATTTTTTTTTGCCATTGTACATTTCTACAAACCACGGATACATTGAATGACGATGTTTCTGAACCAATGATATGTTTACTATCGGCCTTGTATCAAGCTTGCAGAAACGCACAATGCCACGTGGATAACGTTGTGAAACGATTGGTTAGGTTTAGGCAGCAAACCTACTTTGTTAAAGTTAGAAAAAGATCATGGTTTGTGTTCAAATAATAACGTACCAACATAACATAACAACATAACGTCACAACGTAGCGTAACAACGTAGCGTAACAACGTAGCGTAACAACGTAGCGTAACAACGTAGCGTAACAACGTAACGTCACAACGTAACGTCACAATGTAGCGTCACAACGTAACGTCACAACGTAACGTCACAAAGTAACGTAACAATGTAACGCAACAATGTAACGCAACAATGTAACGCAACAATGTAACGCAACAATGTAATGCAACAGTGTAACGTTACATCATAGCTTTACAACGTAGCTTTACAATGTAGCTTTACAATGTAGCTCTACAACGTTGCTCTACAACGTAGCTCTACAACGTAGCTCTACAACGTAGCGTTACAACGTAGCGTTACAACGTAGCGTTACAACGTAGCGTTACAACGTAGCGTTACAACGTAGCGTAGTATAGCATATAAATAACAACCGCCCTTTGCAGGCTTTTTAACGTAACATCACGTAACAAGCATAGCAACGTTATGTAACAACTGCAAAGTCAACGCAAAAGACAACACAAAGAGTGGTCTCCTGGGTAAAAGTCCTGTATTTATACCACGTAACTTTTAATAATGGTCGCTCGATATAATACTTCACTTGGAACATGAACAGCGGTCTCCTGGGTGAAAATCCTATGTTTGTTGGACCCATCCACCACCCCGACCTCTTCTCTATGTGGACTTTTGCAGACTATCATTACATACGTATTTGTGTTACGTCAAACGCAAACGTAATCCACGACAAAATATGTTTCCCGTGAAACGTAATTCACAAAGCGGTTTCGTTGTCTAGGGATTTAATTTTTAGGAGACCAGGCTGCCTGAGCGCATCAAGATTCAGCCGTGATCAAAATGTTGTCTTCTCATGGTTGAATAGCTAATAAAATGTTAAGAGCTCCAGAAAGCACATCTGGAGCGACTCTCTATGGACAGATGAGTGAAACAAAAACAAAATGAGCCGTTAATACTCCAACAACCCTGATTAACAGCAGTTCTGCATTAACAGTGGATCAAATTACCCCACGCGTCTGGGAGACTGATTAATTCATCGGGATGTGTTTGACAGACGCTGCTGCTAAATGTGCTGTAATCAGTTATTGAGTTTAAGGAAGTGTTAAACTCCGAAATGGCTGTTGCATAACTTTATCCAACACATAAATGAGTGGCAGTTCGCTGTCTGTTGCTTTTTTTTTTAATCTCGTAGCAGGTTTCGGTTGATGATAGGATGACATTCAGTGAGGGAAATGCAATAATGTGGAAAATCGTACGAGGGGAATATGTGTAGGTTGATAGGCAGGTAGTGAGGCATCTACCCTGTGAGGTTATCATATTTCTCAGTCAGCATCACATTTCTGTCCCCCTTCCTCCTCCATTAGATCATTTAATACCTGCACAAAGCAGCCCTCCTCCACCACACACACAGCCTTATGTGGTTATCTCCGAAACCTTTAGGGGTTTAGGGGACAAGACTAAGATAAGCCATATTTTCCACTGCAGGCAGCCTCCATTTACCTGTCCCTCCCTCTTTCATGTTGTCACAGACAGAAATTGGCGAGGTTTTATTACTATCTCTCCCTGCCTCCCTCCCTCTTTCTGCTTTTTTTATGATGCCTGCCAAGAGATTTGCCGAACCAATCTGTAGTAATAGACACGGCTCTACCCAGCATGAAGGATTGTACTGCCCAGTAGGCTGCAGTTTCATAGGAGGCAGTGGTGTGGAGAAGTTGCATCTTCCCACCACAGCTAACTTTTGATTTTAATGATGTACTCTCTGTGCCTTTAGTGAGTGTTCTTTCGCAGCTGTTATTTGCAAAGCTGAACATCAAATCCTGTACACAAAGATCAAGAGATGCACTGCACCGCTGTCCTGAGAGCAACACTCCGTGGGTCAGTTGCATTCAATCCTTGGGACGTAAGGTCATTTATTTGACAAGGAGAACAGAGTCTCGGCTTTTGCTTTTGTATTGATCCAGAAAGAACAAAAGCAACTTTTATGTTTGAGGCCGTTAAGATGTTAACATGGAACGTTTGAGATTCCACATGTAGTCGCAACCTTGTGTTCACTGTCAACACTGCATGGCTGGAAGTCACAACAGAGCAGAGAGGGAGGAGTGAAACACACAAGTCAGTCATGAGGCTGTATTCATGAAGGCACAGCCGTGCTGCTCCAAGCCGATATAAATGCACCTCGGCAGCATTTCTCTGCTCTCTTTCTTCATGCAGCACGACGGAAGTCATGGTAAAGGACTAATGGGTAATGCATCGTGAGCACATGGGAAACTAGCCAATCTCATTGGAAGAAATTTGGATAAAGACATGATTGGGTTGATGCATATTCATAACACATGGCAGCCACCCAGGACTGCTAATCTAATGATTGGAAATGCATGAATTGGTTTCCTCCACTTCGCTTTGGCGGCACAATCCGCAATGATATGCCCCGTCACATTTTTATTTCTTATCACGTTTTCATTTGAAACGGGGCAGTGTTCATTCTAGCGTATGCAAGAGATGTACTCCAGAGCTTTGAACTCAATGCACGGCGCTCGCTGCCTGCCAATGGAGCATATTGTTCAAGTGTTTTGGCAAAACAATCACAAGAGCGGCTGTATCGCCTGAAATTTCCCATCACACTGTAGGACAATAGATTGTTTTCACTTTCACGTCACAGAATTGAAAAAGTCACTATTACTTTTTGAATTTGACATTGAGTTGTGTTTTGGTCCAGAAACCTCGAAGTCCAGTTGGCATATAGACAGTTGGGTCTTTTTAAGGAGAATTTGAAATGAAGGTCCACAGTAAGGCAACCTTTGGCTGGCCAAGACACTTCTGTACTCCTCCCATCCCTCTACAATATTTCCCATGTGGACTAACCCTCAGCTATGAGGCCAGGTTTCTGTTTCCGTGAATGCCAGCTGTCGGTAAATATCACTCATCTGCTGGGCTGCAGGAGCTGCAGGAGCTGCGGGCTGCACTGGTATTATCATACCTCCTCTCTGACAACATGCCTCCTGGTCATATGCACATGTTGGCATGCATGTACAATCTGGCATCACAGGTTTATATTGTTGCATAAAGAAGGACACAATTAGCTTATTAATGTTTTTTTGTTACTGTTTGCTCATCTCTTTAGATTTCAAATGATGGTCTAATGGTTTTTGAGGTTTAAGAATTGTGGAACCACATTTGGATTTTCCACTTTTGAAACAGCCTGGTCTCACTCGCAGGGCGTCACACACCAACGCTTGGGCAGTGGCTCTCGTCGTCTTGACATCGACACACAAGACACCCTTGAGCATCTGTATGAGATGCATCAGGCTTTCAACTAACTACAATGTCAACCCAACCGAATCAGTATTAGATGCCCAGAGCAGCTGACGTAGTATAAAGAATGAGAAAGTCCTCTCTTTTGGTGGTCCGGTCAAACAAACACAGGGCTTTTTCTCAGGGGACCAGCGTTCATGTACCGTGTGAAACCAGAAGTTTAGTCATTTTTACTGATGTTATGTCACGTGACACTATGTCACTGAGTCACATGACAATACGTCCATAGCTTAAAGGTCACCTATTATGCAAAATGCACTTTTCCATGTCTTTTACACATCAATATCTGTCCCCAGTGTGTCTACAGGCCACCATAGTATCATAAAAGACCATCCTCTCTCTTTTTCTCCTCCTCCGTTTGTCCGGAAATGGGTGCAGAAAAAAAAATCGCTTTTTTTCCTTCTCTTCTGACATCATTAGAGAAATGCAAGCCATGTAAGGGTTTCCTGGTCGAACCAGAGAGAACCTTCAGTAGCTGACCCCGCCCCACAGCGCGTCACTGTCTCTCCTCCTCAACCGAACTTGAGCAAAGTAGCTCCTACTGTTAGTCTGCAAGAACCAGCAGAACAGGCTTCATGTACTCCCATCATCTAAATATAACATGTTCTTTCACAAAGGCTTTATGTAATTACACTGTTTAAACAGATGATATTTATATATTATATATATTTGATGTCATGCATGTAGCAGAGTACAGGTAGTAAATAGTGACTTGTAAGCAACACAACACATTTCTGTTTCACAGTCAAACTTTATTTGAGTAGACAGATGACAATATTAATTATTCACAGCATTTGTAATCATCTCACCTGTTAGTTAGTTATGTTAACATGGTACAGGAGAAAGTCTTCAGCTCTGGTAAACTACAGTAAGCTAAGCTCCGGTGGTCTGTAGTCATGGTAACACAGAGACAGCTACTACTGTAAATAATATACCATTACTCTGATCTTCCATACATTTATCTTTTAGCAGAAATAATGAACTGACTACTGTTTCACATCTTCTATTTTCCACCCTGATGGTCGCTGTGTTTACACACCGTGTCATAGCGGTAGCATGTAGCTAAGGTTAGCTCTGTATCTCCCATCTGCTTTCAGCTATCTGCTCTCCTCTGGGATGATTCTGTCGGTCATTTCTCACAGATGGATCTGTAAAGACAGACGTAAAACAGAGTGTATGTTTACGGTTTACAGAGTTGATGCATGAGGTAAACACTGAGTTAACTAACAGAGCTATAAACAGCATTATTTACCTGAGAGAAACCGTCAGGAAAACCTGGAATCTGGACCGCAGATGTTCATCATGTGTCGCCGATTTCTGATCAGATTCCTCCGGTAACGTGCGCTGGGTGAAGTTTCTGGTTTATAAACTTTAAAGTGGTTTATAAGCTCTATTCTAGCTGCCTCTCTCTCCACTCCTCTCTCTCCAGAGCTTCTCCGGGAGGGAGGGGGAGGGTGACGCTGTTGTTGTTGAGGAAGTTTGATTGACAGAAAACGCTGACCAATCAGAGCAGAGTGGGAGGAGACAGGCTGTGAATCAGTGGTTTTCAGACAGAGGCTGAATTAGGCTCTGAGGCAGGCAGACTCAGGCTGCAGTATGAGAAGAATAAAGGGTTTTTTGAACATTGCAGCATGTAAACATGTTCTAGTGCAACATTAAAATACATCTATGAACCTGGAAATGAGCATAATATGTGACCTTTAAGTTACATAACAGCGCACTGTTACTTAAACACCAATGGGATTTTTCCATTGGGTTTTGGATTATTGCAGAAAATAAGCTCTCTGGCAAACAAACATTTATGACACTTACTTAATCTTCACAAATGAACACCACTTTTATGATTTTTGAAGTGTAAATGCAATCGCCGAAGTAAAAAAGCTAACTTAAGTAAGCTCCTTACTACGCAAAAGGAGCTTCTGCCCAAGTGGCAAAATATAACGAGTAGTTATAAAATCACATCGTTTGAAATAATGTTAAACCTTCTCTCTCTCTTCTACCAGAATATATCAACTTTGTCCTGGCTGCTGTATTAGAAAGATTAAATTGTAATGAGAATTTTTCCATGTCATAAATATTTTTCTAAAGATAATTGTCGGTCATTCTTTTGCTTTTTTATTAAAAAACAATTTGTAGTTAAGACAGGTTGGAAACATTGAGGGAGTTCTTATACAGAAATATTTATAAATTTCAAACGTATTTTTGTTTGCGTCAAATATGAATATACCAGCCTTAAGAAATGTGACCCCATCTACATACCCTTGAGGTGAAGGAAGTATTCAGTGTAGTATTTCCAGTGGGGGGCCATCCCTTTTGTAAACATGATGTAGTGGAGGATGCTAAAGGGATTTCCACAGTGGGGTGTTCTTGGCCCCTGGCTATTCCTATTGTCTCTCTTAACAACACAGGGTGCTGTCTAACAACTGTAAATAGCATACATGGTCCGTATTATTAGTAACTACAGTTTGATAGCTTCCCAGTCTGCAGGCAGCAGGACTGACTGCCCCCCACCCACCGCCCTGCCCACCCACCTGCATCCTCCCCCCACGCAATGAAGCCCAGCTCCTCATACCACCACTTGTGAAAACCTTTTTTCTTTTATCTTCTGTCTTTGTTCTTGTCGGGGGAGGAGTGGGCTCCAGAGCGAGAGAGAGAGGTTCTGCTGCTGGAAGCTTGTTATGTTAGGCTCATTTAAATGAGAAGAATTTTGAGCACACTCCTCAAAATTGATGCCTCCCAGCAAACTAGGACAGATTTGTTATGGCCATTTGCAATGCCCTCCCGTGCTCCTTAATGGCTGTTTAGCACTCCAGCCTCACAGCTCCGCACCGAGTCGTGAACTCTGTGCGGACAGCGCATCCTCAAACCATTTTGGTAGATTCGGTAGCGCTGAACAACCAAAGTTAAAACGGGGTACACATTCCTTTTTAAAGTGGTTACTGTATGAAGTGAATTGGTAGCCATATCCTAGAAGCATAATTCCCCTCGGTGGGGAGGCTTTAAGGACGGCGGTTGTCTTTGTTTACTCCTCTGTGGGAAGTGTTTTGTTAAAGAAAGCAATTGTTCTTGTTGTAGCACTAGAAAGCATCCTGCAGCAGAGGGACCAGGAGACACAGAACAGCGTTGTTATTTCAGGCTCACACTTGAAGGCTTGTCTCAAAGTTTTTGTTGTTCCTAACGGGGAAAAAATTCTATTTTTCAGCCCCGATGATGAGATCTGGGCAAAGAAAATTATTTAGCGCAATGACCCTCTGGTTCAACTTTGCCCTGCTTTACTTACCGTGGTTGTGCTTATTGAGGTTTTCTATGTAGATGTAACTTATAACTAGGGCTGTCAAAATGAACGCGATAATAAGGCGTTAACGCAAATCTGTTTTACCGCCACCAATTTCTTTAACACATTAATGCAACTTTTTCACGCTGTACTGGGCTCGGTTTTACAGCTAGAGTGAAGATACTGGCATCATATGAAAATAAAAAACCTAAGGAATCCATTGGTACCAACCATGTCATACTAGCTTGTTAGTAACGCTCCAAACTTACACAAAATTTTGGCGAGGAAAAAACTGGCATCGCCATTTTCAAAGGGGTCCCTTGACTTCTGACCTCAAGATATGTGAATGAAAATGGGTACCCACGAGTCTCCCCTTTACAGACATGCCCACTTTATGATAATCACATGCAGTTTTGGGGCAAGTCGTAGTCAAGTCAGCACACTGACACACTGACAGCTGTTGTTGCCTGTTGGGCTGCAGTTTGACATGTTATGATTTGAGCATATTTGTTATGCTAAATGCAGTACCTGTGAGGGTTTCTGGACATTATGTGTCATTGTTTTGTGTTGTTGATTGATTTCCAATAATAAATATAAACATACATTTGCATAAAGCAGCATATTTGCCGACTTCCATGTTGATAAGAGTATTAAATACTTGACAAATCTCCCTCTAATGTACATTTTGAACAGATAAAAAATTGAGAAATAGTGAAAGTAATATGGGTAACAGGTTGAAAAAAATGCAGAATGTATCTTTTAATTGTGATGTGTGACCCTAGAGACCATATACATCATTATTTACTTCATTCATTAGCAATGAGTGGTATGTAAGAAAGGTGCTGTGTAGGAAGCTTCAACTTAGTATTTGTATTGACCACAGTTAATTACTTCTCCATCAAGATAGCCTCCATTAGCTCTCTACCCACCCACAAAGCAACGCTTAAGGACTACAATAATCACAGCGCACAGAGTAGAGGCTGCTTGAAAACAATCTGACAAGGTCTACAACTGGAAAGTTTCTGGCATATTCATGGCTGCTCGAATACTCACTCTCTGCTTTTTATCATTAATGTATGCTACCGTCAGAGAGAGTGGGTCAGGTGTGTGTGTGTGTGTGTGTGCACAGACACATACAATCATTGTTTAAGGTCTAATATCATCTGAGTATCTATTTCACGATGATTATTATACCATGGCCATGAAAACACCCTCTGGCTTTTGTATTCAGTGGGAAAGTTTACAATCTGCATTCATGCTCGGGACAAATGACTCAGCAGTAGTCACAGGTATTTATCGGCTCCAACTCCAATTGGCAGTGATGGAAACATGACACCCGGGTGGACACGCTCATTTTGTTATGTGATGCACATTGAAGTGAATATATAATAAATAAATGTAAGGGATAACGTACAGGGAGCGAAATGAACTACGACGGGGTGAGCAGTTCTCGGAGGGGTCTTGAATCACCCGCATATCCCGTTTATTACACAGCTACTTATTAAAGAAGTAAATAATTTGACACTAAATATTGATTTAAAAAAAACATTTAATTGATTTAAAATTATTTTATTGTTTCTGCTAAAAAAAAAGAAGTAGTCCAGCTACTCAATAACGAAGTCTATTGATTCAAATATTATTTTATTATTCTTTATAAAAAAAAATAGTCTGGCTACTTACTAACAAAGTAAATAATTTAACACAAAATATTGATTTAAAAATTGTTTTATTGATTTAAATATTATTTTATTCTTCTTTAAAAAAAAATCGTCATGCTACTTACTAACAAAGTCATTAATTTGACATAAAATATTAATTTATAAATGATTTTATTGATTTAAAATGATTTTTAGTGTTTCCGCAAAAAAATAGTCCGGTTACTTACTAAAGAATTCAATATTTGACATAATATATATATATATATATATATATATACAAAATCTGCATATACACTCTAATTATGGTGAGTATTCGAGTTAAAGTGACTACACACACATTAAAATATAGATAATGTTAATGTAAGCAGCTTCCCTTTTTTCCTCTGTTAGTGGTTTTAGTTTAATGATGGACTCTGCAGAAGAAGTACCTTTTTCTTCCACCTCATCCATTATTTTCCTATATCTGGACTCCCGATCGTGCATTATTTAAACATAATGGATAACACCCAACTAAAGGGATTTTTATCTCTTCATTTTCTGTTCAGTTTTGGCCACATTTGCACTTGGATTTTCCTTGCAGCTGTTCCTGAAATCCACAGGCTAGCCGCTTCAGCAGAGCTAATGTTTATCTTCATTCTTGCAACTATCAAACAGGTTTGAGATCAAATGAATTTGGTCCTCATTAAGCTACACATTTTTAATGTTCACACAAACTAAACAACACAAGCGATTGCTTTCATTAAAGTTCATTAAGTGCGTCAATATAGCAAACAAACACCTGCGTACTCTGTCCGTTCCAAGAAATTATTGGAAACCTGTCAGCCAATAACGCTCATGACTCCTCAGGAGCGTATCAATATGCCATCCATGTATACATAATAACCTATTGATACTTTATATTGAGTATTTAAGGACTTAATTCACTGTGAGTGGAGCAATTATACTGAAGGCCTGTATTTCCTTGTGCTAAGTGCATGTACAGCACCTGCACTTTGACTCTCAGCACATGTATTCATCTTAAACATTTCATAATTGCTATAAAAATCTATGTAATGGCAGTAATTATGATATGTGATACGGCATAAATCCCTCCAGGGAAACACCCCTCTGTCACTGCCCCCGACTCCACTCCAACCCCCTCACACGCCAACCTGACATGTGATTTGTCATTCACTTATACAATATACCTGCCACTGCCTCGGAAAGCTGATAGCCTAACCCGGTTTGAATCAACCCTTTAATCCGTTGAGATCCAGGTTCGGAGATGAGACGGCGTCGTGTTTGTTGCGGTGCGCAAAATCATTTTGACAAGAAAATCACCCATTTGGCAAAAAGAGCAACTGATACTTGATGCCTCAGTACAAGTATTTTTAGCGAGCTCTGTTGTGTGAGTGTGTCATGCTAGAGAGAGTCAAACAGTATTACAGCACACAGCAGGAGGAATCACATCAGCAATTATTAACTTTGAAAGAGGAGAGAAATGAGCGTCGGTGATAGTCTTGGTATAGAGAGGCGAAGTGTGATGTGTGCTCAACGACGAGAGACAAATAATTCAAACATAATATCTCTATAACTACATTTATGATCAAATGGACAGATGTTCTATTACACAGACTGGTGACGGTTATGGAAAGTTAAAGTTACATCTCCCCTCGAGCCTCCGGCTGCGACTACGTCACTCAATCATGACGTCTCTCCCCCTTTTGGTAGCATCAGATAACTAATTAAAAACAAACTTATCAGAAAAAGGAACATCAGCGTGATAATAAATACCTAAAATGAAACCATCTTTGGGCAAAATCTATTTGACGTGTACTTTGACTTTTTAGTTTGGCCCATGTCCCTTCCAGTGCTAAGGGGGCGGGGTTTATGACCTATACTGCAGCCAGCCACCAGGGGGCGATCCAGATGTTTTGGCTTCTTCTTTGTGGAGCTGTCATGTCGTATATCTTTATCTATAGTATTAACCAAAATCATTGTGTTGATTATGCACAATTGTAACGTGGAAAAGTGAAACCAAAACACAGGCTGTCAGCATTTGTGTTTTAGCAATGTTTTAGTATATACTGTTGTTCTGTTGTTATAGAAGATCTAAAGGTTAAAATGTTCATCAACAAAGACAATTTGTTGTACACAGTTGGGAACACTTTAATTGCTTCCTACCGTAATTATAGGCCTATAAATACTATCTATTTAGAACACAGTGACATTTTTCTGAAACATTTTCCAGCATCTGTGTAAAATATATTAAAATAAGCCTAATAAGATACAATAGATAATTTACCATGTGATTACACAAAGATTGGGACCGTTTTTGCCTCCCTCTTATCAGATGATGTGGGATTATACATTTGAAAACATATCGTTTTCGGCTCAAATCAGGATTCACCATTCTTTCATAAAACACTGTTACCAGGCAACAAGCCTAAGCCTAGCAAGTTGTCTGAATGCATTTGCTCTGATTATTAGCACTTCATTTACTTAAGGAAATTGCTACATGTCGCCAGAAAGGGGGTTAATTATTGCCTCCCGCTGAAACTTGAGATAGACACAGGCATTGAAATTGAATTCATAGTGAGTGGCAGAGGATTGTTTGGCTTCAGCTCGTGTTCTCTCTCTCTCTCTCTGCCACACAGTTGAATGGCTCATGTAGTAATTCAGCTCTCACAAGCCCAGAACATCACGGAGTCCCTTTGTGCAGCAAATGCCATTTTGGGGCTCATCCACTGTCACAACTGAGTATTGAAAAACATGGATCTGTAACGCAGAAGTGTCCTGTGATGTAAAAATAGGCCGAATAGCATCTCAGCACTGCGGAAGACAAAGTGCAAAAAGGCAGCATCATCTGTAACTCTCACTGAAGCCCTCTTAAGGACACAGCATGTGCATTAACTTGTTAAGCAGCATCAATGTCCCCCTTATCATGTGCTGCAGTTAATTGAAGCCTAATGAAACCGGCAGACCGAGGTGGCTGAGGATGTGGAAGCGCCCCGGCCTTCAAACACTCTTTTTTTCCCGTCTCTCACTTTGAGTTTCCCCTCCCTATCTGTCCCCTACCTCCCTACCGTAGTGGACCTCAGAGAGCTCGTGTGGGAGACCAAGCCAATTGGAACTGACAACAGGTCTCCCAACACCCTCTCTGCCCACCTCCTGGTGTCGCGGCTATTGTGTGTTGCCTCCCTCGGGGCCCGGCGTTATCCGGTGAGGAGGAAGGTTGTGTTTACAGAGCTCAAACACCTGGGCCCGGTGTCCGCCGCCTATCATGTTTTACAGTGTTAAAGCTTCGCTGGGCAAGATTTTGAAGTGGAAATACACCCCTCAGTTAAAGAGGGACAGAGGAAAGACACAACATCTCTTCTCTTCTGTTTCAGACACTTACCAAACGTTTTCTTATTTGACTTTGAATCGATCACCTCAAGACGGTTCCTTCATATTGATTTTGTGTCTAGTTAAAGGCAGCTTGTTAGCTTGCCTGCTAACTATCACTGATCTGATAAAAACTAAGAGTGTGTTCCAATCCACGTACTTCCAGAAGTACACTTCAATGTAGTGCACTTTGTGCACTCTGTACTCACTTGAGTAGTGCGTAAATTTCAACGGGGTAGTGTTGTCTCAATTCTAATACTCTGCGGCGCACTGACCGGAAATGACGATCGCAACATTTCACCGCGGCTCGCTACCCGCCAAAATGTCTTTGAAAAAAATGAAAGCAGAGTGGAAATTACGTTTCCAACGTCGTCGCCTACGCCTACGATGTGTCCTCCTGTTGGCTGAAAATGCACCGGTTTGTTTACGTATTGTTTTATTCTGTTATCTACGTATGTTTGAATAGTGGTCGTGGCTCCGCCCCTTCCGCTACGTAGCCAAGATGGCAACAGTTGAGTGTGGAAAGTGTCCAGCGTTCCACACTCAACGATCTGACCGTTTTGAGTACAACATCCGGGTACTTTGAGTGCACTGCATTTTGCCGTACCTCCCAGTGTGAACGCACTTATGCACTCAAAATAGTGAGTGTAAGTACAGAAGTACGCGGATTGGAACACACTGTAAGAAACAGTGACTGTCCAGCTTACTTTGAAAGGAAGTCTTTGATATATGATGGCAGTCAGGAAAACATCCGTCACACTCTGATTGTGAATTAAAAATCCTTTATTAAGACTTGGATAACACCCAGCAACACGTGGGTCTTCATCAGGGTGTGTAGTTTGGTGAGAACAGGTGTTCAAATTTCAAATATTTTAAAGAAGAAATACAAAAAAATACATTGGTTGCTGTTATCATTCCCCCTAGGATATATTTTTCAAGGGGAAAAAAGGGTTAACATTCAGGAACAAGTATGTATTTAACGTTGATGCACTGCTGCAGACAATAGTTCAGCAGAAAATGTCATTTCTCATCAAGTCAAACTAACTGAACAGACTCACGGCTCATTGTAATTCATGAAGCTAAATGGATGACTGGGAAACCTCCACATTCAATGTGTGTTTTTGCTCTGCTAAGTCTCACCTTCTTAGCGAACTCACAGTGCTGCATCACCTTATCATGCAGTCGGGAGAGCAGCGTATACCGTCACAGCCCTTTCATGCGTTAAAACGCCTGTAGCAGTGTGTTGCATTACTGTACCATCATTCACGGCGCCGAGCACCTCAGACATAAGTGTCCAGGTGAACAATGAACACGTCCATATTTGTTGTGCCATATGCAGAACGTGGCTCCCAGCCAGGAAACTATACACATCCAATTTTATCTCCAGCTGCCTTCACCTCTGCGGTGCTTTTTGTAGGTGTGAGAGGAAAAGGAGCGGTGAACTTGACTTTGATAGAGGTTCGGGTACACAAAACAATATGATGTTCTATTTTTTGCACCCCATACCTCTGAATGCCAAAAGTACAGCTTGTTTGTGTGAGAGGAAGTAAATGTCGGTCCACTAGCTGCAGAGCCTCATAAGCTGGTTGGCGAGTGCTCGATGGAACATAGAGATCTCAGATTGTCCTGGCAGTGACTGCGATGATGGCTGATGTTTCTGGGATGTTCTTTCAGCTCACTGCTCTCGTGTTTTCCATGCTCTGAAGGGACGAGGAGGCTCGCTGTTATTGTCACTGTCACTGCTAATATCGACATGCTTCGTGCACACGTAATTGAACGAGGAACAGATCGGCTCTACGGCTACGCGAGCACATGTGTTCTTACGCAAGCAGTTTTGAGTGTTTATCACTTGAACATTTGGGGACAGATAGATTGAGATTACAGCCCGGCCCCTCACAAACCCCCCCCCCCCCAGCTGTTACAGTCCTGGCCTTGGCTGATTTTGCTGAGTTTCACCTTCCTCTCTGAGATTTATTATCTCCCACCCTGGCTGGTATTTTACGGTTTAATGACCAGCAATCGCTCCCATCATCAGGGTCAGCTACAATTACGTCCACTTTGCCTCTGCTCAAGCGAATGCAACTTTAAGTTTGCTGCCTGTGGGATTATTTTGGTTTAGGATTCCAGAGATCACCAAATGTGCTATGACTATAGATTAGAAATTATAAAGAGAGATTGAAGTCCAGATATTCCAGCCCTCTGGACATTTTATCCAACTACTGTGCTTGTTTATTAGCTCTCTGGATTTGGCTTTGAATCTGTAAAGGAGGCGCTC
This sequence comes from Sebastes fasciatus, assembly GCF_043250625.1. Lineage (NCBI taxonomy): Eukaryota > Metazoa > Chordata > Actinopteri > Perciformes > Sebastidae > Sebastes > Sebastes fasciatus. Next base: position 5,571,703 of record NC_133810.1, read on the forward strand.
AAACTCGACCACTGGATCATATTTACAGGAACAAACAGCTGATTAGACCGTTGTCAGATTATTAAATCGGCGTTATCAGTCGCTATAAACCTCATAAACGAGGGTCAATAGGGGCCTAATACACCCACTAGTAGGTTTTATCATCTATTCACATGATAGATCACCGAAAGAAGGTATAAAAGAACTCTACAGCGACCTCTAAAATGCACTTCAAAATATATGAATGAAAACATGGCTAATAATAGCAGAGGACAGCACAGTGAGTGCCCTTTTTGGGCATCTCAAGTTGTTGAAGCCCTCTTACGATCAACCTGTGAGTGTGTCCTTGGTTGCCAAATATGAAAACAAGCAGCTATAACCAGCTCTGAGATGGTATTCAGGAGTGGTTGGTCATAAAGGCTTCCTCTACTCTTGAGTCAAAGCTGCAGGTCACCTCTAAAACAAACACTTTTTGTGACTCTTCATTTCAACTACAACATCTGGTGTTATTGGCAGACAGATGTGACACAGACACATTTATCAAGCCCAACACTCTTCCAGTAGAAAAGACTGTCCAAAACTAAAAGGTTTTCTTGATATATCATCACGCGCCTCATCACTCTTCACCTGTCCCACCTTCACCAGATCAGTTTTCCACTCGTCTTCACCTCTATCATTTCTCCTATCTCCTCTCCTCTCCTGTAATCTATCCAGTAATCGCCTCCTATCCTCTCCACATGACAGAAAACACACACACTACAGTTATTTTGACACCAGAGCCGGACTGACAAATCATTTCCTTTAGCAGCAGCATTCCGGCACATTCATGTTAATTTGGTTCGGGAAGAAACCGAAGGGGGGACATGAATAATGAGTTAGCCCTGGCTGGCCCTGTTTTCCTGCTGCGAGAGCCAAGCTTGAGGTTGTAGAAACACTTTACTTTGTATAATTCACTCCACAAGCCTCGTGTGCGCTACCGCGTACACACACAGCATGAGGATGCACACATTACCAGGGGTAGGCCTTGATAGACTTCTATAACACAGTGCAACCATGAATATAGTCCAGCATGCGACCTCAGTTCAGCTGTAATTGAAGCGCTGTTATGATTACTGATCACATTCTCAACCTCGACTTCTGTAGCACACATTTATAGCACACATTACTGATACTACTATAATGTAAAAATGAGGACAGACTTATAAGAAAAACATCAGCTAGTTTTAACAGTCCAACATCTGTTTTTTGTAACACACCTCTAAGGCCCCGATCACACTGAGCCACCTCGCAAGAAAGCAGATGTGGTAGGGGCTAGCCGGCTAGTTAGCCTTTGGACTGTGACAGGGAAGGGGAAATTAATATTGCCTGTCGTGATAGTTTCATGGACTCTAGGCTATTGTCTTTAAGAAAGAGAGAGAGAGAGAGAGAGAGAAAGAACACATTTTCCGTTAATCACATTTGATTGCCTGGGGGTGTTTTTGAAGCAGCCGTGTCTGAAGTGATGCGTCTCAATGAGATCAGCCCTAAGGTTTCTTAAAGGTACAGTAGGTAGGATTTAGTGGAATCTAGTGGTGTAGTTGCAGAATGCAACAGAGTACCCCTCCGCTCACTCCTCCCTTTCCAAGACTGCGGTAACGTGAACCGCCGAGTGCAAAACCGTTGTAACGCTGTTCACCTCGCTCAGAGGCCATCTTTACCATAATAACACTACTTTAGGAACAACGGAAGTCAGATGGCGGCTGGCGGTACCACGGTTTTGCACTCGGCGGCTCACGTTACCGCAGTTTCACAACCGTGTCGGAGAACTACGGTGGCCTTCAGGTAACTTAAAAACATGAAAAGCTCTCTCTAGAGCCAGAGTTTCGTTTGTCCGTTCTGGGCTCCTTTAGAAACATGGCGGAACAACATGGCAGACTCTGTGAAGAGGACCCACTCCCTATGTAGATATGAAGTTTCAGGTGATTATACACTAATGAAAACATAGTTATGAATGTTATATTCCATTTCTGCTACTAGACCCCCCTAAAATCCTACACACTGGCCCTTAAAACCTGTTTCATGCCTCTTGTGGTCCATGCACCACTAAGATACAACGCAGACGGGGTCGTGCAGACCACGTTGCAATGATTGGCTCAGAGCAGCTGTCAATCACGGCTGTCAGTAAGTGTTTATAAAGGTAAACTACAACTACAGATAGAGCAAGACTACAGAAGCAGAAATGATCCGTTCTCGGAGCCGCTCTGACCGCTTTGACCGCAATCAACAACCGGACGTCCGCGCTGACCGCAAGAAGCATGAAACAGGTTTTACCCAGAGTTAAGATGGAAAGATCGATATCAATTTCAACTCTGTGTGTTGGAGTTGTGAGATAGAGGATTGCTACTCTTCTTTTTAAACCACGAGGGGAGTAAGACAGTACATCCAATAGGTTTCCTCTTTTTAAAAGCTTCCTGCTGTGCTCGCCCTCCCCCAGGTGGTTTCTCACCCAATTCACTGCCAGCGGTTTGACGTCGTGCTCTGCCAGTTTAAAATGAGCATCTACCGGATTGAACATCTCTCATGCTGTTATTGCTGTGGTGTGTGTGTGTGTTTGTTTGCCACAGAAGAGAAGTAAGATAAGTTTTCTCATCATTTAGAGAGGCCACAGGGTCTGTGTATGAGATATGTAACATAAATGGCACTGCAGGAAATCCTACCATGTATATCTTTGTATTTTGATCCATATGAGCAGTTTTTGTGGGTTACAGAGAGTATGTCGAATCTTGTAATCATCTTGTAATGCAGGGAAAGGAGTGGGTGTACAGCATATATCACATCTCCATAAAACATCTCTTATATTAGTGTAATGGTAAAAGGTCAATGTAGCTTCACCGAGTGGTTACAGCGCACGCCATGAAACCGCAACATTACAGTTTGATTCTCTCTCTCTCCCCCATTTCTATACTATCCTCTGTCAAATAAAGGCAATGTGCCCAAAACACAAAAGATCATTGTAGGAGGATCTACAATTTCACTTGAGAGTTGCATTTGGATCAGTACCAACAATAAGCCAGTGGTTAACAAGGGGGCGGTTCGTTTCGTTCACCCTCGACTAGCGAACCGCCCCATTAGTGACTCTTTTGGTTCTGTATTGAGCTTTATAGTTTAGAGAATAATCCAAGATGAAAATGACAGAAGGGCGGCACCGAGAGAAAAAGACACAATTACTAGTCTGTCTGCTACTTCAGCACCACGGACAGCACCGTGGATTTATCAATACACAGCATAGATTCTAACTTACTGATATTTCAGAGCCATGGTCGGGGCCATAGATTCTAACTTACTGAGATTTCAGATCCATGGTCGGGGCCATAGATTCTAACTTACTGATATGTCAGAGCCATGGTCGGGGCCATAGATTCTACCTTACTGAGATTTCAGAGCCATGGTTGGGGCCATAGATTCTAACTTACTGATATGTCAGAGCCATGGTCAGGGCCATAGATTCTACCTTACTGCGATTTCAGAGCCATGGTTGGGGCAATAGATTCTAACTTACTGATATGTCAGAGCCTTGGTCGGAGCCATAGATTATAACTTACTGATATATCAGAGCCATGGTCGGGGCCATAGATTCTAACTTACTGATATGTCAGAGCCATGGTCGGGACCATAGATTCTACCTTACTGCGATTTCAGAGCCATGGTTGGGGCAATAGATTCTAACTTACTGATATTTCAGAGCCCTGGTTGGGGCCATAGAGTCTAACTTGCACAAACGTCAGTCAGATGAAGGATCAGTGAGTCAGACAGACTCGACTAACATATTCTGCCCCTCTACTCTCTCTGCTACGAGGGGATGGCAGGTTAACAAGGGGGATGGCATCCCCCCTCATATCGCCTACTGTCTATGACTGATCTGACCACAGAGTTCGAAATACTTGGTGAAGCATTCTCTTCCTATAAGTTGGTCAAAACACACTCTTGAGATATCCTCCTATTCTTTTCAATAGTTCCATCTATCACAAATGTTTTCCGTAGCCACCTGCGCAGTAGCTTCTCTGGAGCGTTAGGGTTGCCACCAGCATTACTCTATAAAGGAGGTCACCTCTGCAGGGTGAAGTGGGTTAACAACACAGCTACAGCTGCAGCCTGTGTATATAAAATAGACCATAAAGAATATAGATTAAGCCTGAAACAGACACCAAGTGATTTTTAAAAGGAGATAAAAGAAAGTAATATTTGAATGTACTTTGAAATCTGTTTTGTTTATAATAATAATATAATAACTTTATTTATAGAGCACTTTTCATATGAGAGATGTAGCTCAAAGTGCTTCACAACAGAAAATAAAAGTGCAACACATTCAAACAAGGGCAGATAGATGATAAAATTAGACAATAAGAGGACAGTAGATACTAAAATATAAAACAGAGACCATTAAGAATAGTGAAGTCAGGGAAATGTATTCTTTAGTTGCTCATTAAACCCCCAGAGGGGCTGTTGCAGTTTGCAAACTAAACTCATGAAACACCTGTCTTGAGATACTTGTTTTTAAATTCAATGTAATTATTTTTTTTATGAATGAAATTGTTATGTAATATTTGTTTACAGTCTATCTTTATTTTTTGGGGCATTTTCTTTGCCTTTATTTGACAGATGACATTGAAGAATTTGTGAAATTGTGTAAAATAGTTGTAGAGAGAGAGAGAGAGGGTATGAGATTCAATAAAGTTCCCAAAGCCTGAATTGAACCTGGGGCGTTGAGGTTATGTGGCATGCGCTGTAACCACTCAGTTAAATCAGGCAATATAGATTCTTTGTCATTACAGTTTTACATGTCAAAATCAGTTTAAAGTCAGTCATGTGGAGTATTACTTAGCCTGTTGCTCTGGAGCAGCTTTGCCATGAGAGGCTCTAAAGAAAGACGCTATCAAGTTGCATTGTGGGTAAGTTAGGAACTAGTGATTTTGGGGATTAAAGGTCAGGATACCTCGCCCTCTACTGCTTCAGTTTTTACTTTCAAATCCCCCAAATTTATGAAAGGACAATCCTAAACCATTGGTTACTGCTTTAAGAGACCCATAGAAAGTGACTTTTTGTGCTGTATCAGTAAATTAAGGCCTTCCTGAAAGTGACTGTTAGTCATATAATGATCACTGACTGGAAATCACAGGTCCCGAACCTTTTGATTTAATGTGTTTTGCGAAATGTCTGCAGCAGCAACAACAGCAGTAACACAGAAAGCATTTCATATGTGGTTAATTGGCACCTCTTGCCAAATTTTTAAGCACACATGAACTGTTCAGCGATGTAATTTCCTCTGGGACCGTCTACGGAGAACCGAGTGACATTTAGGCAGCACGGCAAATGTGCGAGAGCAGAGGCCAAGTCAGCCAACATTTGGTGGTAAAAGAGAGGATGACTTCCCATCAGTAAATCAGCTAGAAGCCTGGCGCTCATGTTTGCCTTTTTATTCTGCTGCCGGAAGAACCAGCAGCTCTGTGACGCTATAGCAACCATTTTTATTACTTCCTGCCAGACACAAGTGAAGGTGTGAAATGTCATCTTTCTAACTTTCATGCTTTAAGAGTTCGGCAGCTTTTGACCCTGGAAAATGATAGGGTTGTTTCTCACATAGGTTCTTCTTTAACCGTGTCAAACTGTGTCCTTTGCTTTTCCGTTCCCTCTTCACTGTTTACCCTTCAGCAAAGTTTCCGATACTGTTCGAGTCGACTGCATTTATTGTAAATCGTTGACTTGTGTAAAAGGCAGAAAGAGAGGGGAGTTTCTTTTTCCCCAAGGTATCAGTAACCCGGTATGCACATTAGTTGATCCATGAAAAACAACACTGACATGAGGTTCGAAACTGCAAAGATGTGGGTGCCAGAAGTCTGACTCTCGTGGGACGCTGCAGTATACGATTGCATGCCGCTTGTCTCAGGCAATGGCTGTCAGTGCAGATGAGATGGCGTCTGCATTTCAGGAGCTTTATTCATCTCTTCCTTCTTTATTTAGCTTCACAAGCCCGACGACTTGGAGGGCCGGATGGGGCAGACTCCTCATCAGCTTTTAACTGGAGGCGCAGTTGGTCGGCTCATTTGGCAAAGCAAGGCAATTAGAGTGGTCGGGTGAGGAGACAGAAAAAGGGAAGAGCGAGCGAACAAGAAGAAGACAAAGCGGAGTGGAGGGATGAGTCTGGGGGATGGAGGGGGAACTGGAGCGGAGTGATTTAAATGGAGCCTGGGGAAGTACATTAAGGTGGGGTTGACGCGAGGACAGGTCGGCCAGTATTAGAGCCAGGCGCGAAGAGGTGAAAGTAGAAAGGCCGTAATGATTACATGCTCAGCGTGACGTGAAATGATTCACTTCACTCCTGGCCTTTTGTGTTGTTTGGTTTATTAGGAGGCCAAAAAAGTTGAAATGTCACTAATAATTATCGAGAAAGAAAGACATCGATGAAGGTCGTGGTAACATAAGCTTTGATGGTCAAAGAATAAAGCATCTTATAAATGTATTTTTTCGTCCATGGATAGATATTTTGTTATGCCTCTCTTTAGTCCCGTCTAGTTTAGTCGATGTCCCACTGTCTGACCTTCCAGTGACAGCAGGCTACCTGTTGAACAGCCACTTTGATAACGATTCCTCCTGTGCTTTTATACTAAGAACACTTTGGGAATGAAGCTCTTTGTCTGTTGTGTTGCCATTATATTGGCAGTACCTCCAAACCTGGTCAGGCCAGTGTCCTTTCTAAAGCCTTCAGACCACTCTCAGTCCATATGTACTTTGCCAAGGTCTTTTTTTTTCTTTCTTATCAGACAGTCTGCTACAAAGTCCTCCGTTTTCCTTCAAACTTGCCTCAGATTTTGTATTGCTATTTTCAGATGCCCTACCAGTAAGTGATGTGAAGTCTTTCTTTAGCTTCATTTTGTTCTCCTGAAATTGTACTTTTCCTCTTTTCAAGTGAGCTTGAGTGGAACCCTTTGTGTGTGCAGGTGTGCAGGTGGTTTATAATGGCATGAAGTCAGGGTTAATTATCTTGGTATGGCTTAAGAGTTTGGCACGGCATCAAGCAGTGTTTTTTTGTTATTTGTGGGTTTCTTTGTCTGCTTCACTTGTTGCAGGAATTGGCACAAAGAGAACATATTTCAGGAATAATTTAACTGTTTAGTTCAGGATCACTTGATGGAGAAAGAAAAAAATACGCAAAGTCTCAAGTCGATTGTGTCAAATCTTAGGTCAAGTCTCATGACCTTGAGGGCAAGTCCAGATCAAGTCACAAGTCTTTATAATCAAGTAATTTTTTGGTTTAAGGCTGACTCGAGTCTAACTGTTCAATCTATAGCGCCGGCTATAAGAGACTCACAGCAATGTTGGAACACTACAGTCCGGTCTTGGCCTCTTGACGATACCTCTTGATTCTCTGATAAAAGCAAACATTTCAACCAATCATACGTCTATTGTGATGTGAGCCAATTGGCTCACATCACAAGTGAAATGTTAGTATTGTGTCCTTCTGGGATGTGCTACCCTGTCACATTTTTATGCTTATTGGACTTTGGGTCTAGCACTCCCATTGTGAATCCCATTGTTGAAGCGCAACCTCCTTTACCAAATCATTCATCCAATCAACTTCACACTTGGCGGGTACAAGCAGCCATACCGTGGTTCTCAAGCAGAACTTCCGGGGACCAAGCAATCGGCCCGTTCCAGGCGGGTACACGCGCCGAACAGGCACTGCACTAGCAGAACTAATGCTGGAATATCTCCCTCTAAGCAGAGAGCAGAAGGCTGCATCGTATCTACAGGTGCCATCTGTGTTAGGGAGCTGAAAATAGCCTACATTAAAGGGACTGCAACTGTTGCTGTCTTCTGGAAAAGTTGGCCTTACTTCATGGAGTTTCTATGAAACATTAATGATGTAGGAGACAGTCAGTACGGTGAACAAATAGCAATGCCATTTCAAGCGACATTTATTCCAAAGGCCAGGCAGCCTGGTGATCTGTACTGACTATTCCAACCATTTGCTGATTACGTGGAGAAGCCTTGAGCCGCGTCTGGTAAAGGTTTCATTTAAAACTTTTGCATGCTGGAATGGATTGTGTACTGAAGGTAAATGGAGGGTAAAAGTGCACTGTGAGTAAAATATGTATTGAAGTGAGTTTACAGAATAGGTGTAAATACCAAGACGAATGTCAGCAAGAAAGCATCAACATTCCTAAAGTTGCGCTCAAAAAACGTGACCCAAATCAAAGGAAATATTTGTCTTCAGTGGTTTTTCTTGTGATCACTCCTTTTGCTGTTCTTCATACTTGCCATATTCAGTATGCAGAGGAGAGAATCACATATTCCATTGATTTTCAAAAGCGCTCTACCTGACATTTTCTTAAAATAAATCCGGCATCATTGTTTCTGCTCTTTGATGAAAGGGCAGAGAAATGATGGATGGAGAAGTTATATAAACCGCACAAAAATAATACAATGTTCATCAGCACTAACTTCCTCAGGGAAGCAGCCCCCTCATGTCCTCAGCTGTCAACAGAATGATTTCACTCAGTTAAGATAGTTCTGTGAGATAGTGAGATGGAACATCCAGATCGAGTGGAGGCTCAGCGAGGCGTCCATGTGGAAGGAAATTGATGCACAGATTTATTTCGGAAGATATGCTGGTACTCGTGCTGCATATGGGATTTTTTAACACCAATAAATCAATGGTGATATTTAGGTCGAGATGAGCGAGTAATTATTCTAAACACGCAAGTTCATTGTGAGTACATACTGTGTATTTTATGCTTTTGTGCCACCCGGTCAGGCTCGGTGGGAAGTCTGCTGGATTGCTTTTAGAGAGAGAAAGAGAGATTGATTTGTGGCACAAAGGAAAATAAGGCTGTTCCTTCACTGCAAACGGAGCTAAATTTATCAGTTTTTCACAATGCCAGAAGGTGGAAGAACCAAAAGGCCAATGGAGGGACCACTTTTAACATTTAGCGTCTTCAGTAAAGACAAAGAGGAAGCTTCAGGGCCATGGAGGCAAAGAGGGAGAGAGACAAGTCTGTTATGGAAAATAGAGATTTGGCTTTGGGGAACAAGTCTTTTTTTCACATTAACATTGTAGAAAAGTAACATAGATTCACCTCTCTGTACATTTGTTTCATTCTTTGTAATTTAAAAAGCAGTACCCTGCATTTTCATTTAAGTTGTAGTTTTTGGCTTCCCTTATATTTTATTTTTATGCATGTGCATTTATATACTACACAGATAGAAATAGAATAGAGTAGTAGAGCGGACATTGAGCTGTTTTTCCGTGGTTATTTGACTATTGTTGTTAGTTCTTATGGTGACAACCAACACGGTCTCATCCCAACTCATGGCATACCGCCGCTTTATCACACCCCTTGGCGTCACTTTAGGGTTAGGCAACAAAACCACTATAGTTAGGTTTAGGAAAGAACGACATGGTTGAGTGTGAAACGACTACGTTTGTAAAGTGAAAATGAACCTGAACGGTGTGAACAGGGGACACGAATGAACAGCCGATTGTATCGTGAAAGTGAAACTTGACGCACGGGACATCAACAGCGGTCTCCTGGATGAAAGCCCTGTGTTTGTTGGACTCATCCACCTCCACCTCCAAACGCCTGGTGTATCTTTTTGCTCTTTAAACTACGTCACCACAACACTTTCTCAGAGTGTTTACTGTTGCCATGGATGGGTTTACTTTATAGTTAATGGATCACCCGGTGCGTTTCATACCAGCACTAAAGGTGTGTGGTGGTTTTGTGGCGATATCGAACGCCAATGGCCGTGACAAAGCCTCGGTATTTGACGCCCTGGGAATGAGAACAGGCTGTTCATTCCTGTGAAAGTTGCTCAAAAAAGGTTTGACATCCGGGTATAAAAGAACCCCGATCTTCTGCATCCATTGAGCCCATAGAGCAAGCGCACTAGGTTTCCTCTAACTCCGCCTCCCAACTCTCAGTCCAACACTCGGTCTGAGAAGGAAGGAAAATAACTGTTGAGCAAAGCAATACAACTCAGTTGTCTGTGGTTATACTTTGAAGATGCTAGTGGCTACCAGTGGAGGACCCAAAATGGTTTAGTTTAGAGTTGTGTCTGTTGTGGAGCGAAAGACCTTTGTAGCATACATTTTTGGATCTAGCTAGCATCAAGATGATTGTATCACTATACGTGATTCCTAATAACGAAATGCATATAAGAGGAGAGGAAAGGAACGGTGCCTTGTTTTAGAGATGGCGGTACACAATCACACCTTTTGCATTTTAATGAGATGCCCAAAGGGAGTCGTCCAAAGCAACTTGTGTACTGTATATGTGGGAACTGCTTTGTCCCTAATTGACTTTAGTTAGAAAGTAAGAAGTTGTGGATTACTTCCACCAACCCAACAAACTGATTTCCCAGCAGGAGCAGTAGAGGTGGTCTTGTATAGCCAGGACTCTCCATGCAAAAAGTACTTTCTCCAAGTAGTTATGACTGTATTGCTTTGGATACTTTGTAAGTGTAGATTATGTTCCTCCAACTTTATTATCCAATTTGTTGAAGTATATATCATTATATATAAGTATTTAAGTCCACTAAGTGAACATTGAATACACTGTAATGAAGGTAATTCTCATTCAGCTAATTAGCAAACAGTTTAGGTGCATTTAAATACAACACAGATTAAATATTAGCTAATTTTACTGAGTCATTAGAGGTAGAGTAAACACAGTCGGTGGCTTATGAAGGCACAACAGGAGCGGTAGATGGGCTGGTCTCTGGCTTTCAAATGGTGGTAATGTTATTTTTTTGCCAAATTATTGTTTTATGTGTGAACTGAATCATGGTTATTTTTAAAGGGTATTTTGCAACCTGGACTCTATTTTCCCATGTTTTTTTGTGTCTAAGTGACTAATGGGGACAACAATTTCTGTAATTGGTCCAGAATTGAAGAACGCTGTAACCTGCAGCCGCTAAATGAGCTGCGAGGGCAAGTAATCAGCGTTAATGTAACGTTACGTTCTCTAAAAGTGCTTGTTTTTGTCACAGACAGGCTCAGATTGTTATTATAAGTGTCTGACAACATTATAGAAAGGACCCTACAGAGAAATAAAACCTTTTTCTTACCTTTCTCTTGATCCGGTCTGTTTGTTATTGTGTCTCAGTCTCGCTCAAGGAGAAGTCTCGTTGTGAAATCTGAATATCCGTATACTCTGGCTCAAATAAATACAGGCGGCCATCGAATTCAAATTGACATTGTGGAAATCATCTAAATATTCAGCCATGACATTTAAACTATTTTAGATAACACTAAGCTACGCTTTCTGTACTCCAACACAACAAACACTCCCATTTCCACCATGGATGTATTCCTCTATTCCACCGTTGTCTTCACGTCACCTCGACTGATTTCAGAACGAGACTTCTTCTTGAGCGCGACTCTTTCCATAATGTCAGACATTTATAAAACAATCAGAGGCTGTCATGGCAAAAACAAGCACTTTTAGTGGACGTAAATGACGGTGCCAGCTTGCCCCAATTGCACCATATTGCAGCCTGTGAGCAGCGGCCATCTACAGCGCTCTCCCTCAATACTGGATTTATTTCAGAAATTGTTGTTTCCATTAGTCAGTTAGACACAAAAACATGGGAAAATAGGTTGAAAAATACCAAAGTTACCCTTTAATAGTAAATATGTTTAAGAGGATAGTATTAAGTTACATTATCTGTGGTACCACTCGAAGAACTTTAACCTTAGCACCAGTATCAACACAGTTTACTATGTAATAATTGAACATTACATACCACCATGATTAACCCAAGCATGGTGGCTGTAAAAGTTTATCCCATTTCTGCTGCAACTTCCTACAGTGGGCGTCAATAACACCTGCGAATTAGAGTCTTTCTCCTGCTGTGCTGGCCGACTGCCTGCATGCCTGAATGACGTGAAAATAATATCTTCACATGCCTCTTTTTTATGTGAACATAGTGGTTCAAAATGTGACTTTTCAAAGGGTCATTTTTGAATGCACTCAGGAAAGTGTCCTCCTGGTTTAACAGCCGTTTCTTTGGCAGTAGCGGCCGCGTGAGAGGCAATTACAACTGTCACATTGCCTTTGTAGCAGACAAGGATTCAGTTCCAGGCTGGATGGATAGTCGGGTGCTGTGGTTGTAAGTGTTTGATGCAGTCCGTGTCTTCTCTATTCTATTCTGTTCTTCTTCTGCTATTTCTTCTGATCCACATGTATTTGACTTGATGAAAGTGTGGAATGTTTAGTTTTTGCAGCGCTGATTATTTCGGTTTAAAGTTTGCACATTACCTGATGAAGAAGAGCACAGATAGTTCAGACAGCGGTGTGTAAAGAAGCCATGCCGGCTGTTTACTAATGATGAGCATGTAGTGGAACTGCATGTCAACAAGGCGGTGTGGGATGAAACGTTGTTTCACACTGTTGTCAGTTGTTTGGTCCATTTTTTTTCTCCATCTTTTGATTTTTCAGGTATTCTGAATCATCTCTGTAAAATGCCGCAGGCTAGTTTTCAGCCATTCCACACCTCACCTTACATTTGCTTCAATCAATTTCACAAAGCTTTGTGTTCTTTTCAGCATGTGTTTGAGCTGAATAAATGGAAAGCTTTATTAAACCGCCTGATCAGGAGGGCATTTTTTAAGGGGCGACAATGACTTGTAGCTTTGACCATAAGAAAGTGAAAAAGAAAGCAACAACCTGTGGATTTCCTGTGACGGTCATATGCCAGCCTGTTGTGCTGTGAAATAACAACATCTCTTCACATGGCTGACTTCATATTAAAAGCTACAAAAGGTTTTTAAAAAAACAAGACTCGGTCCAAACTGGAAACATGTCCAGTCCGTGTACGGTCAGTCTGTAAATTTGTGGCTAAATTGTTTCACAAATAGTCAGTGGTCATGTCTCTGATGTTAAATCCAGCGGTACATGTCCACCAGGTCCAGCGAGCACACTAGGGGACTGGCCGTTCAAGTGGTGATGCAACCTACAGAGGAGCACTTGCGCCGGTGAGTGGAACCACTGACACGCCCCCCCTGAAAACGTAAACAAAGGACTGTTCCCTCCTTTTAATTTTGAAAGAGCAACGGCCAATGAGGAAGCTCCAACACTCGGCCGACCAATCGTGTAACTTCACTCAGTCAGTCATTGACGGACTAAAGAGTCTGACACACCAAGCCGACGATCGGCCGTCAGACAGTTTGAGGCCGTCGTCTGCCGGTCTAGTTTTTGTGATGTGTCCCACACACACTCTTTGGCCAAGACAAAGGCGTCGTGAGGCGACTCAAAGATCGGCCTTTGTCGCCGCTAGTTCTTTGATGTCGGGTTGGTGTGTCTGGGCCTTATTTGTTTGTGGGGTTGGCCCTCTGCGCTCCACCAAAAATGGAAGAAGGAGTTGTTCAGGATTAGGAATGAAGTCCTGTTAGTGCAGTGGGCAAACTGTATGACATCTGGTTCCCATGGCAATACTAAATTCCTTGAAGTAATAACGGTTCCAAATAGAGAGATGTCCATTAAGTAGAAAGTCGGTGCTGGGGACTGGATAAAGCCTCGGTGAACTTGTAGTCAAGGACATTGAGGACATTTGAGTCTCTGAGATGGTGCAGGACCTACAGTGTGTGCAGTCTGTGGGATGTTATGGAAGAGATGATAAATGTACAAGGCTGTAAAAGAAATCAGCAGACGCAGATGTGTTCCCTGCCAGGAAACTACTTCCATAGACTACCGGTCTACCGGGATGCAGGCCAGCATGGACTTTTTTTGGCAGATAATGAGAGCTATATGGGCGTGTGATTTCTTTGTAATGCCATCTTTCTCAAAATACCACGTCAAGGTGTCTCCCATTTTAATTTTTTTTAAACTCCATGTGGAGAGACGTCTAGAAGGTCTCTTTGAGCATTCCCCTCGTCAGAGTACAGGCAGCTCTGCATTAACTCAAAGATGCTTTGGTGACGTTCCGGTGGAGCCTCTCTCCATCTCGGGCAGATTATTGGCTACTTCAGCCTGTATATTCCTGCTTCTTTCTTGAGGGATGTCTCTCTCTCTCTGCAAATTTGATATACAGTAGGTGTACAGGGAGGAATTCCTGTGCCTAGGGGAAGATTTGCATTTGAAAGAGCTAGATCTGCAAGTTAAGGGTATGTCAGATAGCTGGGAGCTGTTCTCAGGTGGATTGCTGTCATTTGTTGCAGGATAATTGACATCATTCAGAAGGCTGCTGCCAGCGCTGCGTCGGCGGAGCTCTGTTTGCCTCGGATTACCCAAGATGTTTTGAAAATCAATTGCGGGAGAGGCACAAGAAAGCTGGCTGCATGTTTCTGTGTGATTCAGAGATGGATGGTTTCTCTTGGCTGTAGGTTGAGCTACAGGTCCAATAAGAAGGGAGGGGTTCTTGTTGCTCCGTCTGCTTTTCATCCTGTCTGCAACATGACCCGTCTGGAACATTGATCATCTGACAGAGTTTGGTTTCTCTGAGATTCAACACTTGAAAGAGCGCCAAAGAGAGTGAAGTAACTTTAAAGGCCCAGGCCACAATTGGTTAACAGCGAATTCTCAGCACCAACAGGCACATCATGTATGTTATACCCTTTTCCCACCAAAAGTGCATATATGCGGGAAAACCAGCTAAGAATAGTCGATAGACTCTGAAACCATTGGGAGTATGCCGCGCCGTTGCGCTGGCCTTTGTGTTTTTTTCCCGCTGTGTCACATTCAACGTAACGGATGCGGCGGTATCTTCTTTACATATCTGTTACGTATGCATTGTCATTTACTGTACTGTACACGGTGTCCTATACTTTCGAGATGGCATAGACTGTTGCTAAAAGTATTCAGGAACTGACTTCTCTTTCAAAGACTGATAATGCTTGACCTTTAGAGTTCAGAACACTAGAAAACCTTTCAGATACTCATTGAGAATGCAGCTCTTTGTCATGTCCAAATATCCTCCTAATGGCTCCAGTTTAAGAGACATTTTACATTTTGAATGGCCTAAATTTGCCCGAATTACAGGTAGTTAACTTTCTGCTGCTGGATGTCCTTTGGTGCGACTTTAACATCCATAACTGTCAAGCAGTCGTCGCAAACTTTTAATGTGTATTCTTTGCACAGTTTGCCTATATTGTGAATTATGCAATATCAAAAAGGCAAAAGTGAAGCACGACTATTTGAATAACTTTACTTAAAAGATGCGTCCCCTGAGATGCCTCATATCATTTTCAAGAGAGCCCTTAATGTTTGATCTTTTGCGCTACTCCCTTGCATTAATTCTTGACATAATTATGATGAACATACACATGAGAGATGAGAGGGATTATTGCCTTTTTCTCTTAACAGTTTTAATGATATATGGCTTTTTAAGATGATTTTTTAAAAGAATGTGATCTTTCAATTTGTTCCCGTGGCATACGAAAAGTTTTGTATAAAATTAACATTTAAGGGAGTATTGGCCTCCCATGCGGTCTGCTACAGTCCAGTTTTTTGATACCACCACCACCACTAGGTGGCACCGAACGCAGAAAGGGTTAACCTGCATTGATTGACGAATTGACTTCACAGATTAGCGTCCTTTTCCTGCGTTGTTCTGTAAAGGTAACTAGCATGTTTTGCATCATATCCAATCACGTAGCATGTCACGTAAAATGTGATGTGTAGGCTACCTTCTTTTTTAATTTATTTTATTTGTATTTATTGACTCAATTAATCCCTACATGTACTCTGTTCTCCGAGATACAAACTCATTTAATCATACAATAAAAATGAATAAGAAATACGCCATAATATATTCAAACAAAATCAAAGAACATGCCACAACATAATCATCACATGTGAATCCAAAAGCAGTATTTTTATGTGAAGGGAAAAGGAAAATAATAATAAAAAAATAAATAAATAAAAATAAAAATAAAAATAAAAAAGGAGACTACTGTCTTTTTTAAATTGTATTTGTATTTATTGACTCAATTAATCCATACTTGTATTTTGTTCTCCAAGATACAAACTCATTTAATCATACAATATAAATTAATCAGACAAAGAACATGTCATAACATAATCACCATATGTAAATTAAAACGCTGTATTTATACGTGAGGGGGAAAAAAATTACAAATTAAAAAAAATAATAAAATAAAGGCTACCATCTTCATGTAATTTAAGGCTGCAGCTAATGATTATTTCCATTATTTATGAACATATTGATTATTTTGTGGAACAGTTAATTGATTGTTTTATCTATAAAACATAAGGACGAATAAGAATATAATCAGAAATGCCCATTGTAAGCACAGAGCCCAAAATGTCATCAAAAGGGTAATTTTTTATTCCAGTTACTAAAAATAAGAGATATAAAACACTGTAATTCTCACATTACAGAAGCTGGAACCGACATGATATTTATTGTTTATCACTTATGAATGAATAATTGATTGCTAAAATTGTCCTCGATACGTTTTTTCTTTTGATCTAATAATCCATTAATTATTTCAGCTCTATCGCCTCATTTGTTTTGCAGTGATCATTCTGTACAGTACGTCTCAGAGTTAATGTAACACATGCATTTGTATTTATTTAAACATGTGCGGTATGATCATTTCAAAGCAAATTCATATGACAGAATACTGTGGGTTGTGTGTGATTATTTATTTCTTGTGAAGGCATCATTTCAGTGTGTGTGTGTGTGTGTGTGTGTGTGTGTGTGTGTGTGTGTGTGTGTGTGTTTCCCCAGAGAAGGATAGCATTTCTTTTACACCGGCTTCTGTGTGGGTGAGGATCCCCAGAGAGAGCTAGTTTTACTCAGAGCTGTCCAATTTGAAATAGAAGTTCCTCGGGGGAAAAGTTGAGAACATCAGGAGCGCTGACACCACCCCATGCTTGAAAAGACCTTTGAATTTAATCTCCTATTGTCGGTAACTTGAAGGGAAGCTCAGATGCCCACTTTCACCATATTGTAATCACCGCTGCTCACAAGCGGCAGCCTCGCTATCTCACGCTCCGCTGACTAGTAGTAACTTTTTGCTTGATCACTTAGTCGGCGTAGCTTACTGAAAGCTAACCGTCGCACCCTGAACTTTGAATATATACCCTGGTTGAAATATTATTATAATCACTCTGTATGCATAGTGATTTGAACTCTGAAAATGTCAGCCACTGGGTTGCAGCACGGCCCCAATTTCCTTCCCCTCTGCATCTGTTGGCGGGTCTGAGCTCCACTCGCCTTATCAAATAAATTGGACAGTGGCTATTTCCCCGATTGCCTCCTCAGAAAGGTTCTGGCTCACCCGAGGGTCTTCTGCTCATGGCTTTGGCTGATGGGAAAACTACTTAGAATAATTGTCCTCCGAGAGGACGCCGTCCCAGCCAATGCTCCACGCTGCTACTGCGTGTGTGTGTGTGTGTGAGAGACACAAAGGGAGAAAAAAGGGGATACTACTTCTAAGGTTATGTGTCAGGATTTGTGTTCAACGTGTTCACTTCTGGCACTGAAAGGCAAGGTCAGATAGAGCACATTTTTTTTTGCCTTGACGGCGGTAACACAATGTAATAGTCCTCACTTTGATCTATACATTAGGAGGTGTAAATGTAGGCAATGTGGAGAGGGTTCATGAAATATGTATGAATGATGAGTACGATCCACTGATGTTGTCTGCAGTAAGTTGGTGGCTGGTGATCAGTTCATTAGCCCCTCACAGTGTTTGTTTTATGGCTTTATATTTTAAACGTAACGGCTCCAATGATGCAGTAAATCTGAAGATCTGCTTCGATGGTGTCTGCCGCCCCACCACATTTACACAGTTTATTCATCATGGGGAGTGCTACTCACACAGACCAAGCAGTCATACTTGCCAACCCTCCCGATTTTACCCGAGAGACTCCCGTTTTTCATCACCCTCTCCCGGTTTCCTCCCGGGGTCACAATTCTCCCGTATTCCTTCCGATTTATGACAAATGTTCACCCTTTTTTCCTTTTTATTTTCACCGTTGTGGCTTCCATATACACAGCTATAGGTCTAGGTTACATCTATGAACATCGGTGTTATCGCACAAAGCTTGCAGCAACATGTTGGTCAATGGCAGCAAGATTAAACGGCTACATAGCAGCACAATAATGTCGTGATAGCAGGTCATGCAGTTCCATCTGCTCTGCTCCATCATATCTTCAAAAATGTATAAAAATAAATGTCGGTCACTTGAATCATGCAGGTCGTGACCAGTCTGAACACATCTCTCTATCTCCGAGGCAGAACAACATGTTCTCTGTATTTTTTTTGTCTTCTTTTGAATTAAGAAGATATTTTTAGCTGAGGTATGCGGGGATGCTTCTCTGATCTTGTGGCATGATGTCCTCGCCGTTGTGTCTTGTCCTGGTTTCACCTGTCCTGTCTCTCTCTCATTTGCATTTGTTTATTAGAGGGGAAAAAAGTGTGTGGAAAATAACACACTTTCTCCCAAATCAGAGGTTGAAAATCAGCGGTGACAAATGCTGCACACGGTTGCCCACGCTGCCTATAGGTCCATATGCACAGATTGCACACAGCAGCTTGGAATTGCCTGAGGGAGTATTTGTAAACCCCTCAACCCTTTTTAAGCTAAAACCTACACCGCAAGACCCCTTTTTCATCTGCTGCCGAGACAAAATAGCTTCTGTTTTTAGGCCTGTAATTGAGTTTTCGCAGTAAGAAGCCAGAAAGCAAGTAGGAACACAACTGACATTTCGACTTCTAAGATACCTAAACTCAAGAAGAAAACGCTGAGCCTCTTAAATCCCTCTCCTGTACACTGTAATTATATCGTCTAGATCTTTTCCATAGCAACACACATCATGTTTCCCATGGCTGCAAATATTAGTTTAGCCTACAAGAAGCACTCTGCCGTTTCAAAACATCGCTTCCCCCTGTCTCTGTTGCTATCACTGCATAAATAAAAACACTGCCTTATTAGATGGGTAATTATAAGTACCTATCCATGCAGCTCCAGAAAAGCAAAACAAATACATGATTTTTCCTGCTTTCCACTCCTTTTTCTCCTCCAGTGAATTGTCAGATGAGGCTGAATACTGACTGCTGGACCGCACCGTGGTGCACATTGTTTTTTTATTTCAGTCAGAAATGACTTGTCCCCGTTGGCCGGGCCCCTCTCGCATGGCCTGGCCGCTCTGCTTACTGTCAGACGGCCGTTCTCTTCCTCTGACTCTCATAATGAGCATTAGGTCTTCTTGCATCACTCCGCCAAGCGAACATCTGTGGCGATGGCCGCTCAGCTCGTCACGACGGACAATGTGAGTGCAGCCCCGATATTGCGATTGACACCTCTCTAGTCTCTGGGCCATAATGATGAGCACATTGCATGAGTTGTTTTGTTTTTTTGCCGAGACCAAGCGTTACTGAGCTGTGTGCTCATGTTGAAGTTAGTGAGGCAGTTATGGGATCTTAGGGACCCGTGCGGTGCCATAGGGTTGTCATCACTGCATGCACAATGGAGATGGAATAGCGGAGCTTTACAGTAAAACAAAACAAAACTTATATTCGTGTGCTAGGCATCAACTTTTGTCTGTCATTTGTGCTAAGTGCTCATTACAGCAGTATCTCTGCACTCCCAGACGCTCGCTGTCACCTGCCAAACTTGTCAAAATGTCACAACACCATGGCAATTACTGTGACATCTTTATTTTTTCCAATTTTTTTTTGCATTTTCGATTGATCATCTTTGGTTTCCATACAGTGCTGTGGGGTCTTCTGTTGAGCCACTATTTCACTCAGTTGTTTGCTATCCCTACCTGACCTGGATCTAGCAGAGTGCTGGGACTCTGGGAGGATCTGCAACCCCCCAGACATAAACCCCCGCCCACAGCCGCACACACATACCACAGACAGGTTTTCACATATTTGACTGGCAGACCAGGAAACACAAAACTCAGAGAAGTTCCCTCCTTTGTCGTAAGGGCTGCTCCCTCTTAGTCGACTAAGATATCTAGAGTCGATTTAGTCAAGTTTTTTATGCTTTTTCATGCTGAATGATTTGGTATTGGTGGAGGTTGAGAAATGATTTGTTTTGAATGTGAGGTCGATTGAACGGTTCAGTGATGTTCTGAAAACAAGCAGCGAAACTTTTCTGCTGTTAAAGTGTCCCCTATAAAGCTAACACGGTGCACAGCGGAGTAGAGTCACATGTCATTGGACACATAAAAGCAGCACATCCACAACTGGCCAAGGACAAATAAAAATCTGCACTTATTTTGAATTATACATATCTTCATGAAATGGTATTTGTTGTGTCTGCAGTAGCACAAGTTGTCTGTAAAGTGCCCCTTCAGAGGAACTAATGGAGCTTCTGCCTGCAGATGAGTGGGAGAAAAAAGGCTTCGCTGGCCAAATTTAGCTGTTGGGGCGAGGCCCCCGTTTCTGCTGTAATGCAAAAGGGAGTGCAGCTAATGCCTCTGAGATGTTCAAGTGCTGACATTTTAGTTGTTTATTTACTTTTCTGCCTTCATCTGTGCATCGCTAAAGGGACAACCGTGAAGCCCGACTCCATCCATCAGGGTTTCGCGTGTTCTGTGGGCTGTTGTCACCGCCATCCGCGATCAAATGTTTGTTTACGACGTCCCACTCGGCAGCACAACATGCCACTTGTGAATGCCAAATACCGGCGTCCAATCTGTCTGAGGCTGGCAGACTGAGAGGAAGGTCCTGGTCGTTTCATTTGGTAATTTCACAAGGGAATTGTAGTCGGGCCATGATGAAATGCACAAATCAGAGACGGGGGTGTGTTTGGTGGAGCTCAGAAAAGAGACGATTTTCTGTCTGACCGCTCTCTAGTGGTCCGGCAAAAATCAAGTTATCATCAAAATCACTTTTGGCCGTGGATCTGGTTTGACCTTTCATGGTGAGTGGAGGGAAGGTTGTAATTAGTAACTGATATTCACCCCAAAGGGAAGGACATTTTTAATGATCCTGGCATTAGTTCTCTTGTTCAAGCGTTGTAATAATGTTCAAAATTAATTGGCAACTATGACAAAAAAAAAACTTTCTTGTCTGTACGCCGTCAGTGTCGTTAATTTATGACAGAACTGAGTCATTTTTTGATTATTTAATGGATACTTTGGGTTTATTACATCATGTAGTTTGGGCCATAATATTTATGTACTCACCAGAATGAATGTTGGGATCTGAGAGCACGATGACATCGCTATAATGAAGTCCCACCTGGCAGGAAACTAAAAGTATGCCCACCTGAAATGTGATAATCCCTCATGTGCCCTTATCTCTTCATCATTACACATAGGAATGATCAGAAAAATCTGAAAAATAAGACCCAGTTTGTGATAAACTGAACTATATCCTTTCATAAAAGAGCAAGACAATTTGTATGAAATATCAGCAACATAAGAAATCTACAATAATCCTGTCCATCAGTCGATTAGACTGTTGTCAGACTATTAAATAGGCGTTATCAGACACTATAAGTACCATAGATGTGGGTTGATAGGGGCCTACTACACCTACTAGTAGGTTTTTATCATCTATTCACGTGGTAGATCACTGAAAGAAGGTATAAAAGAACACGACTGCGACCTCTAGTAGTAATTATGACATGGGGTGGACGTCGGGGGCGATGGATGGGACATAAAATACAGGGTTTTGTCCTAGGAGAGCGGGGTTTACAACCTGTGTTAAACCAACAATGTGCAGTTGTCTTTGTGTTCACAACCTTAAGTTTCAAGTGGTTTTGTTGCCTAAAGTTTAAGAAGCCTTTTTGTTCGCAAATTCTTTTAACGCCACTAAATTATTTAACACATTAACGCAATTTTTAGGTTGTAGCGAGCTTTTAAAGCTAAAGTGAAGACACTGGTATTATATGATACTAGAAAAAAACCTAAGGAATCCATTGGTACCAACCATGTCATACTAGCTTGTCATGAAGGAGGTTAAATATCGCTCCAACTTAAGCTAAATTCTGGCAAGAAAAACTGGCATGGACATTTTCAAAGGGGTTCCTTGACCTCTGACCTCAAGATATGTGAATGAAAATGGGTTAGACATACATGTGCATGTTGATTAGAGTATTAAATACTTGACAGATCTTCCCTTAAGGTACATATTGAACAAATGAAAATGGTGCGATTAATTTGCGATTAACTTTGGACAATCATGGGATTAATCACAATTAAATATTTTAATAGATCAACAGCCCTAGTTTCAACGTTTCATTCAGTTTTACAACATGTTAGATCGTGTTATATCGACCAATAACGGCTATTTAATGGCCTGGTAACAGTCACGACATTGTTTTTCAGTAATGGTTTTTAATTTGAAGGGAAAAACATTACAGGCTGGGGTTTAAAAACACTGCTTTTATGTTTGATATTCAGAAAATGTTTCAACATTGAAGAGTTATTTACAAAGGTAATGGAAAAGTGAGCGTTGAACAAGATGATTCACGGCTAAAATATGGAGCTTGCACTGTTTACAACACACCAACCCCCTCGGCATAAATTCCTTCCATTTTTCTAGGTAAACCTCTCTCTCAATAACTGATAAAATCCCTCGCTCACTATTCTTTATATTTGAGAAATGACAAGCTCACACATCACCAGTGATTCATTTTTATTTGTGTGTTTCGTGTACATATAGAGGTGGGGAGGAGATAACTGTGAACTCAGGCCTAGTTTAAGAGGCGCTGAAGCTATTCATCATGACTCGGTCCTCAGAGTAAGAAGGCCTGAGCTGTATAAGGTGAGAGCAGAGGGAGCATCTCTCTAGTTCAAAGGCGAAGAGAGAAAATATTTGAAAACCAGCCGATGTTTGATCCAGAGGAGTCCTTCCCCCAGTGCATTTCTGTCACACATGTTTGGGCAGCCTTTGAGGGTGATGAAGAAACGCAGAGATAATGCCCGTGTTCAGGCATGTAGCGTCACAATATACTTAATTTTCTGCTTCTGTGCTCCCTGAGGCCTCAGCAGACCATAACATCAGCTGTTAAATACTTCCTTAAAGGGGAAGTACTCCACTTTTCGCCACCTCATCGTGAGTATACAGCATCTGCTGGCTTTGATTCAAAGATGACTTCACCACATGCTCATATTTCTGGCTTTGAAAAGACAATGCTGGTGATATTCTATATTTCTCTTATTGTCAGCAAATCCCATGAAAAGATCGAAACCATCAATTGACCCTTCAAACAAGTATTGTTTGTGTGGCCAAAGCCTGAAGCTTTTTCCTCTGTGTCATTCAAGACATTCTCACTCCCCTCTTATTAAATACCGACACTTCGGTCAGTGGCCCCAGTTTCAGCTCATTACATGCATAGTGGCTTTTCAAAATAAACTTCCAACATAGATTTACTTAGTTTTTAGGGTTACTTATGCAACAAAAGTACTTGGTTAAGTTTAGTAAAACAAACATCATGGTTTGGCTTAAAATGACTACAACTTTTAGTTACACACGGGACACAAACAGTGGTCTCCTGGAGTAAAAGTCCTGTGTTTGTTTGACCCATCCACCACCCCTCCAACCTGTGGACTTTCTCGGTTGTTATACTCATTATTATAGAACCTAACTTTCATTAACGGTCGCTTGATCTGCTACGTTATCTGCTCTGCGCGTCACTTATTGAACTACGTCACTGGCTGCGGCCTTCCGCGGAATCTCCAAACGTAATTGAGGATGCAATTTAGTTGTATGGGAACGTAATTTTTAGGAGACAGGGCTACACCAAATGTGTATTAATCCGCGTCTGAAAATAGTCCCCAACAAATTCTCCGCTTCCTCCAGTTTGAGTAATGTTTGCTAAACGACGTATTCTCATACAGAGGTTCGTATGATATAGTATAAAAAGTTATTCTTCATTTTTCATGCGTTTCCCTGCAAATGTCCAGCATCAATTTCCACTCCGGTCTTTTCAAAATCAACTTCCGTCCTCACAGGAAACAACTTGGTTAAGTTTAGGAAAAAAAATCAACTTAGTTTGGTTTAGGAAAAGATCGTGGTTTTGGCATAACTTAAGTACGGAAGTCACGTGACAAATAAATCAACGTTGACTTCTGGTTTCACACAGGACATCAACAGCAGTCTCCTGACCCCGACCTCCTCCTTGTGCGCCGTTTTATAAATTGATTTTGTGGAATAGCTGCATACGAATTGCAGTGCATTTACGGTGTAAGAGAACAGCCTGTTGCTAAAAACTGCAGTGCCCAGCTGTTTCAAGAAAATACTGAGCCTTTTTAGAACAGGAAATATACACTCACTTTATTAGGTACACCTTGCTAGTACCGGGTGTTCTTCTGCTGCTGTAGCCCATCTGCTTCAAGGTTCGACGTGTTGTGCGTTCAGAGATGGTATTCTGCATACCTTGGTTGTAACGAGTGGTTATTTGAGTTACTGTTGCATTTCTATCATCTCGAACCACTCTGCCCATTCTCCTCTGACCTCTGACATCAACAAGGCATTTCCGTCCACACAACTGCCGCTCACTGGATATTTTCTCTTGTTCGGACCATTCTCTATAAACCCTAGAGATGGTTGTGCGTGAAAATCCCAGTAGATCAGCAGTTTTTGAAATACTCAGACCAGCCCGTCTGGCACCAACAACCATGCCACGTTCAAAGTCACTTAAATCCCCTTTCTTCCCCATTCTGATGCTCGGTTTGAACTTCAGCAAGTCGTCTTCACCACGTCTGGATGCCTAAATGCATTGAGTTGCTGCCATGTGATTGGCTGATTAGCTATTTGTGTTAACAAGCAATTGAACAGGTGTGCCTAATAAAGTGGCCGGTGAGTGTATATTTGTGGCCTGCATTTTTAAGATTTGCATGTTAAGTAGGAACCAATGTGAAAAATGTAGAATAACGTCAGCCTTACCTATAAAACATTGTCTTGTTTCGGAGCAGACAATGAGATGAATTTGAAACATTATTCCCTCCAAGCATAACCGTCACTTATCTCAAATGCTCAAAAATGGAGAACGGAGGAGCAACATAAAAACGTCAGACTTTGATGGTAAAAAGCATCAGCCTCCAGATAAAAAGAAAGGTTTTATAAATGCAGTGTTTAGCGTGGTGATGTCTTACCTCCGCAGTAGATGTTGTGGTGGATCTCTGCTATAATTATCTGGCTTACTCATCTCTTCTGTTCCAATGTGACTTTATTATTTGTATTAATTACAGAGCGCTGTAAGCTGGAAGAAAAGAGCTGCTACTTTAAAACCAAGCAGCTATGGTTGGCCCTAAGTCTGGTTGTTTTGTAAAGAGATGTGGGGTGTTAATAACCAGGAATGTGCTGTTGTTAACTATATGCCATACTTTGTAGAAGTCATATTTATCACTCCGGCAGCATTGCTCATTTTCACCTACCAGAAATAAATCAGTTTCAGCATGTGCAAACCAGCAGCTGCGGTTTCATATTTGTAATCTTCTCTGTGATATTTCCCCAGCTTCTCATATTCTAATTTCCGGAGTCTCCCATTAAAGAGTCTGTCCCTGGCAGGTTCGCCAACCCGTCTGGCTTTCCAGCTGTACGTCTCTGTGCCGCTGTCAGGAAAACCTCAAAGCTGTTTACTTGTGAAGATAAACACCATAGATATCAAAGTGCTTGAGATGATTGATAAGATTGCCGCTTGTGATCGGAGGGCGAAGCCATGTTTGTCACTCGAGAGCTGCCGAGGAAACCATTACGGAGCCGGGGAAATTTGTTAGTGGTTACTGACGTTTTTAGGAGGAATACGTTTTATATGAAAAGACCAGCAGCAGACCGTGTTGGGAAATGTTGAAATAAGTCTTTTTCTTAAGAAAATAAAGTCAAAATTCTCTGATTCCAGCTTCTTAAATGTGAATGTTTTCTGGTTTCTTTACTCCTCTATGACAGTAAACTGAATATCTTTGAGTTGTGGACAAAACAAGACATTTGAGGATGTCATCTTGAGCTTTTTTGGAAACACTCATCTACATTGTTTCCCCATTTTCTGACATTTTATAGACCAAACAACTAATTGATTAATCGAGAAGATAATCATTAGTTGCAGCCCTACAGTATTTCTCAGGTTGGTGTCCAGTTTCCTCTATAGGGTTATTCAGGGGTGTTTCATTAATAACAAAGCTTCCTCAGAAAGCAGGTTTCTTTTTTTGTCTCAAACAATTACAACTATTTTCACATTTGAACACATTAGATTTAATTTGGTGTATACTTAAGTGATGCTCATATTCACTGATGTTTAGAGAAATATACCTCAATAAACCAATTCAGATAGACTAATTTTATTTTTATTTTATTTTATTTATTTTATTTATTTTATTTATTTTATTTATTTTATTTATTTTATTTATTTTATTTATTTTATTTATTTTATTTCAAACATAAAACGAATAAAAACAAAACAAATAGAATGCACAGTAAACATATAATCATAATAATAATAATAATGTAAACTTTATTTGTATATCACTTTTTTTAACAACTTTACAAAGTGCTTCACAACAAGAAAAAAATAAAATAAAACAATAAAAATACAATAAAACTCAATATAGATAGATAAGTTGCAATTAAATAAAATTCACAGAGAGATAAAAGATTTTTTTTCAAAAAGAAAGTTTAAAAGTAATAATAAATTAAGCAGACCTAATCTCATAAACAATACAAACGGACATCGCAAATAAATGTTCATAAAGTAGCAGGAAGAAGTGTACACTTACATGTATATGATCTGACCTATTCTCCATAACTCAAACAATTATCCCTGTATTTATCATAACTACCTCAATGTTACTATGCACAACCCAAATATCAACTCATCCCAAAAAAAACATTTTTGGTACATCTTCTTAAATTGATTTATATCTGGAGCTTGCTTTAAGGAATTTATGTCGTCCAATCATTTCACATGTTTAGCACGATCCCCTAACATTGCCTCAGACCCTCACTAAACATCCTAATATAAAAAATGTATTTGGGTCAATGCACTCTAGTCCACAGGGAAACGAGTGATACCCAACATCTTGCTGCTGGACACAAGGGGGTTGTTCAAACCCTCAACAGTGTCAGTCCTGTCACATTATTTGTATTCTTTTAAAGATGTTTTTATTGATGCCAAATAGTCATTTTTTCCCATAAACAAATACACATGAAAAACAGACAAACACCTCACACCCACAGCCTCACGTTCACAATTTAAAAATAGAATAGAATCAAATAAAGTTCAATGGTGTGAGGTTTTAATGTACAGTA
The DNA here is from genome assembly GCF_043250625.1 of Sebastes fasciatus. Lineage (NCBI taxonomy): Eukaryota > Metazoa > Chordata > Actinopteri > Perciformes > Sebastidae > Sebastes > Sebastes fasciatus. The sequence continues at coordinate 5,598,896 of NC_133810.1, forward strand.
TGTTGTAAACAGCAGGAAGTAGACAATAAGAGCACAGTAGGACACATTTCCATACTACTTCACCAGCCATGGGGGTGTAATGATGGTAGTAATTAAAGCCAGAAAAGAGCCCCATGTTGTTCCGTACGTTGCTGGTTTCCTCCTCACACTACACAAGATCTTTTCAGGTGTACTATAGGATGTTAATTCATTCAACCACTGTGAAGGACGACGGTCAGATTTGCAGTTTTGTAGAACACACTTTTCCACAGCTGTGCCCGAAGTATTTTTTATTTTGGTTCACATTAAAGGTTCTCTATACGATATCCAGAGCATTAACAGAGCATAAAACAACTTTTCCGTGATTTGTTTACATCGCCGGGCTGGCCGCGAATGCATTTAAGTGCATATTTTTGCCCCACTGCCGTTGCTTCTACTGTTATTAGTGTTTCTAGCACTCAGCTGGTAGCCGCCGGCTCAGCTCTTGACATGTTTAGAGCCGTGCGGAGGCAATAAAAACGTCCCCAATCTCGCATTTAGCACCTTTAAATCCTTTTGTGTCTCCCAAGACCCTAAGGTCAGATGAAATTTCATTTTCTTTATAATATCTTAAGCTATTCCAACAATGTATTCATAAAATTCTTCCAGACAAGAGCAATTCAGAAGTGTATGAATTAAAACTCCATCACAGGTTTTTACACATCTCTGGCTATCGGGAGAGATATTCTCATATGTTTTGTGTCTCTATGTGGAGCGGTCCTGTGACATTATTAAGTCATATGTCACACTGGTGGTGTGTATGCAAGCATCAAAACAGGTACGCTTACAAAAAGTCAACAAGTGCCATTGACAGCGTGCATCATTATCAGGATACGCCACTGTCCTATATCCCCGCATCCACGCACCTTGAATTGTCTACCCTGAACCCCTTTTGTAATGAACATTTAGATTAATGCAATAGAGTACACATATGTACTCTAGACTATTAAAATTGTATTTCATTGTCAAGATTTAAAGTGATTAATGTCTTGAAAATGCATTTTTATACAGTCAGTCTCATTATGTCGCCTGCGGGGACGTTCTCCTTAAATCTGTTCAATAAATACTCTTTAAAAGGGCCATTAAGGAAAAATTAAAGACTTGGGGAGCTATGACTTGATTTGAATCCTAGTTTGCATATTTTATTTATTAACAGAAGACAGTTCCATTAAATTACAGTGTGTGGCATGGCAGCTGACATGATTTCTGGCAGCAAATGTCATAAATGGGTCATGAGGACATGAGGCCTCGGTGCCCAGCGGAGAGTCATCCAAACTCTCGAGTACAAGCAGCTGCAAAGAAGAGACGAGGAAGCTGTAATAAGAGGGGAAGAGCATACAACGTATTGAAGAGAAGGACTTTAAAGTTTTGTTGAGTACATTTGTATATGTAGTGTCTTTAAAGGTGCAACGTGTAAGATCTGGATAGAATTTTAATTTTAAATAACATTATCAACAGAATGTGAAGAGGTGTTGACGTTAATGTCAAAGACGTCTATGTATTGTGTGGCAGAGATATCTACTGAAATGAGCATACTAACCAGCTAGCCTCGGCCCGTCCTGTCTTGTAATACCACATGTACTTGGAGAAAAACTCAACCACTTGAGGTCAATGCCTAACCTTAACTGTTTGAGATCAGTGCCTAAATCTCGCAGGAGTTTCGCAATTTGCATGTTACCCTTCAGACACGACCATTAGTGGCACAGTAATCACAAAGATGGCTAAAACTATACTTAAACTTTGCGTATACTTCCCCTGTTGTTAGTTGGTTTTCTTTTTCTATAACTAATGATAGTAAATGTAGATTGTATGGACCAAGTAGTGGAGGTGAAACGCTGCCCCCGTTTACTTTAACAGCATTCTGTGCTAAGCACTTAGAAATAAAAGTATTGTACAGATGGATGTTTAAAAGGGTCTTACAGCTCCAGCATGTGACGAGTTTTCTTCCAAACTCTCTGCAATAGGCATCGCTACAAAATCACAGCAGCTGATGAAGTCATTTCGGTATCGATCACTGACTGATCGCAGTGTGTTGTCGTCATTTCGAGCTGCGGGACAGTGCTGACTTTACCACTGAATACGAGAGTAAATTTGATAACCCCAGGGAGCTCAGAAACAGGCAGCTCAGAAATCTGGCCTGAAATGTGTTGACCAAAAGCTCTCCTGTTTAGCAGTCCGCCTGCCAACTCGGAGTCTAATAGGTGTTGCCATGGCAGAAGGCATCTGTGTGGAATGAGTAAGTAATAGCTCTGTCTTAGCTGAAGTGGCTTACACTGCCTCTCCTCCTCCTGCAGCAGCAGCAGCAGCACGGCTCACAGAGATTTTCTGAGAATTTGGGCGTGTATTATTGCTGGTTACTGCCGTACAGCTTTTCCATTTGCAATGCTCTTTCATTAATCAGCATTAACACTGTTCAACGGGAGCCCGATTCATGTGGCGCTCCCGTGGGTAATGCTTCATCCCCTCTCATTTGTGGTGCAAAAATGAACCAGAGTCTGTGAAAAAGGGACTGTCTGATTAAAAACATTGGTTCTGTGCAATATGCGGGCTCTCTAAAAAAGATTATGATGAATATGTAGTGGCTTTTATAAGCTGCTGGTGAGTGTAGGTAATGAATATAAATATTTACCGGCGTTTGCATCCTGACCACTGGAAACGGTCGTGCCCCACAGTAATGTGTAATTATCATCTCTTATGATCAGTGTTTTCACAAGCAGCAACTGGGTCACCTCATTTAGTGAGAGTCGTTTGCGGGTATTACGTTTCCCCCCTTTTCAACTCACATCAAAGGCAACGCGCTTGATCAGGGCGATTTCTTAAACATTACATATTTCTGTTTCATCTCCCCTTGACGGAGCTGTATCAGATAATTGCCGTATTTCCTCTAATGTGGGGGGATTTGATGAAAGAAGACAATGCAATAACAAGAAACAATGTTTCCGAAGCTGCAACCTGTGCTTCGTCTGTTTACTTCAGACAAATTGGAGAAGTAAAATACATCACTTTTGATGGGAGGATTTGTACCAGACATGGCACGTTTAGGACGGCAAATACAAAAGCTTTCACGGAGTTGAGTATTTCTAGTTTTAGTCTACAAATGGTTCTCAGCAGGAAACCGGTGGTTTGCCTACTCCGGGTAGGGAATGAGTCCTTACCCCAAGTGAAGGAGTTTAAGTATCTCGGGGTCTTGTTCGCGAGTGAGGGGACGATGGAACGTGAGATTGGTCGGAGAATCGGAGCAGCAGGGGCGGTATTGCATTCGCTTTACCGCACCGTTGTGACGAAAAGAGAGCTGAGCCGGAAGGCAAAGCTCTCGATCTACCGTTCAATCTTCGTTCCTACTCTCACCTATGGTCATGAGGGTTGGGTCATGACCGAAAGAACGAGGTCGCGGGTGCAAGCGGCCGAAATGGGTTTCCTCAGGAGGGTGGCTGGCGTCTCCCTTAGAGATAGGGTAAGAAGCTCAGTCATCCGTGAGGGACTCGGAGTAGAGTCCTTGCTCCTTTGCGTCGAAAGGAGCCAGTTGAGGTGGTTCGGGCATCTAGCAAGGATGCCTCCTGGGCGCCTCCCTTGGGAGGTGTTCCAGGCACGACCAGCTGGGAGGAGACCACGGGGAAGACCCAGGACTAGATGGAGAGATTATATCTCCACACTGGCCTGGGAACGCCTCGGGATCCCCCAGTCAGAGCTGGTTAATGTGGCCCGGGAAAGGGAAGTTTGGGGTCCCCTGCTGGAGCTGTTGCCCCCGCGACCCGATCCCGGATAAGCGGTTGAAGATGGATGGATGGATAGTCTACAATAGTGTAGTTAGTCATGAATCATAATTCTCTAAATTACATTAATTTGTGTAATTTTGTCATTAAGTTTGCGGGACTCGTTGAGACCACTGTGTGTACAGTAGGTTATTAATTTGAACTCGATGGCTAATGATAAGTTAATGATTATAATTAGCTTGCCCTTAATCACTTGTTAAATACTATCAGCAGCAAACTGAGAATGGTTGGCATTAAAACCCAGATTGTGTCGGAGCCGTGTGCCTATTCTGGCTGGAGAAGGGGAGAGACGGCTTCAGCTGAAAGTCAATTGCTTTCACAAATCATGGATGAGTGGCCGACGCACTGAGCGCAGGTTGGCGTAGCAAATGGAAACACCTCAGCGGGACTTCAGATTTTTTATCTGTCAAAGAAATAAATGGAACGATCTGGAAGATGTCGCAGGAGGAGGGCGGGGGGGGGGGCGCTCAAACTTTCATCCGAATGTAAATGAGACACTTGAGAGAAAAATATGATTTAGGGGTAATGCGTTCAGCGAGTTTGTCCAGAGCAGCAGTGATGTCATGGCGGGAAGAGAAAAACGACACTGTGCTTTCCTGTAAACGAGGCAAAAGTCATTAAGATCCCCAGAGTTTGGCCTGCAGGAAAGCAGCAATTGGCACTCATATTTTCCAAACCAATGTGACAACCTTCTTGACAACACTGTCTGATACTCTCCATGTCATTTTCATGAAGTGTTTAATACAGAATTACAATTATTTTCCTTGTGCTTGTGACCACAATGTACAAAGTGAGATTTTCTTTTCTCTGTTCTTATACACTGTTCATAGCTACACCTACTGAAAGTAATGCATATTTAATCCACGTAATCGTGAACCAAGAAGTATAAAGAGCGACAAACACTGTGTATGGAGGAGGTCCGAGTGGATGGTCAACACGTTCTCACTCCCAACTCGTCAAATACCGCCGCTTGGTCCGTGCTCCTCGGCATCGGAGACGACGCACACGGTATTCCCCTTGCGTTACTTTTGGACGGACGAGGGACGGCGTGTCAATATACGCTCGTTACATGCATAGTGTCCTTTCAAAATAAACTTCAGTTTTCACAGGAAGTTAGGTTTAGGCAACTCAACCACTTAGGTAGGGTTAGGAGATGGTTGTGGTTGACGTTAACTTCACTGACTAACGACTCAACGTTACTTTTAGTCCCACACGGGACACGAACACCGGTCTCCTAGTTTCCACCACCCCTCCTGCCCGCCCTGAGTGGACTCTCACGCTATTAATACTTTGTCATTTGCTCCGACCGTCAGATAACACCGCTGGATGGTTTACATTGGAGTTAGTTGAAAGCCCGGTTCGTCACATACTGTCGCTAAAGGGCGCCTCCGTGCGTCGGTACATCCGATACCGAGGGGAGCCTCCCAATCGGCGGTATTTGACGAGTTGGGAGTGACGGTTTGGATGGGTGAGTGAAGAAAACACCGGCCTTTCGTCCAGGAGACCGCTGTTTGTGTCCCGTGTGAAACCAGAAGTCAATGTTGATTTATTTGTTGCGTAACTTCCGTACTTAAGTAACGCCACTTCCACGTTCCCGGCTGCAGTGCAGCGCAGATGCGGAAGACCGAAAAACGTTGACCAATCAGAGCAAATCTTTTTCGGGAGGGGGTTTTCAAGAGACAGGCGTTAAAACAGAGCATTTCAGACAGAGGGTGAATACAGGTATATTCAGACAGACGAATGTGAATATGTCGTAGTAGAAACACAAAATACAAGTAATATAAAAGTGAGCATGACGTCCCCTTTAACTTCAGTCTTCTTTTTAGTGAATTGTGTTGAAGGCAGACAAACAAAAGCCAAATATGTTAATAATTCATCTCTGTCTTGTGTTTCATGAAAATGAGACCATCAGATCGATGATCTCCATTTGCTCTGCATGTCTGTGGAAGGGCCGCTTGTTGTCTCCATCGGTGCAGGAGTCGGGCGTGGCTGCTCCGTGGTCAAATAACCAGAATCACAATAATAACGGGGGAGAAGAGAGTGCTTTTGTTTTTCCTCTTTGCTGTTTATTATTCTGACAGTGGACACCTTAATAGCACGTCTAGGTAAAGTCACAAAGGACAGCTGCCAGAGCTGGTTTGTTGCTCAGCTGACAGAAAATTTCAAATTATTCATCGCTGATTTGGACAGCCTCTTGGTTTAAGGTGCGCTGTCGTCAATATACACATATATCATTTCTCCTCTGAACGCCTGCTTACTTTCACAGTCAACATTTTTTCAACAAGTTCAAGTCTGAATCCAGTTTTATCAGGATGCTGCAGCTAAATATCTTAAGATGTGAAAAATTATAAGTCAAGGCCTGACCGTTCTTTAAGAAATGAAATGGGAAAGTGCTTGCTGTATATCTTGTCATTTTGTACTCTTTTATAGCTTTCTTCTTTTGAAGCTATTTATCTAAGTATTTACCATAGACTGTATATAAGATGTCAATAGTCACCGTGACGTCACCCATCGGTTTGCGGACTACCGTTTTGAAGCCTCGAGTTCTGCATTCTGGCTGTCACTATCTTGGTTTATTGGAACCAGAAGTGACACGAGAGGATGGAGCTAAGTACAACTGAACGCTGAATAAGACATTTTTAGGCGACCAAAAATGTTATAATTAACTTTGATGAACTGAAAACACACTGTGAACGGGTTATAGTTGTAAGACGAAAACGAGGACAACTCCCAGACCGGACAACACCGTGGTAGCGACCTGTCAATCACAAGGTAGCCACGCCCTAAAGCATCCCCTGCTTTATGGTCTATTTGACTCTAAATGGGACCATAATTTACTAAATGAACATCATGCTGTATTGAAGAAGACTTGAAACTAGCGATTGAGACCATAAACTCATGTTAACAATGTTTACTGAGGTAATAAATCAAGTGAGAAGTAGGCTCATTATCTCAGAGACTTCTATACAATCTGACTTCTTTAAGTTTAAGGACGTCTAAGTTAAGAACCGGAGGTTGCTGCCTGGTATTTGCTGTATTTATCTTCTCTTCTATCAACAGACGGATTTGGGACATTAGTTATTTTTGTGGGGGGAACATGCAGATTTATGCAGATTTGTGTGTGCAAACTGTATACACACATGCATGTTCAGTCTGTGAACGTGCAGAATCTCCGCAGGCACCGTAAAGTTAAGATTATGATCGATGCATTTGTGTATACATGTCTGTTTATTTAGGTCTGTGAGCGAGAATGTTTGGAGGATTACACATACAGTATGTATATTAGGTTCACTGGCATTATTTATTCTCTATATGGTGTAAGAGAAGTAGGAGGTATACATTTTCCACGCAATGTATTTCAGTCCCCGGTCTATTTAAAATGAGAACCTGAAATATTAAGGGGCTGCATGGAGTATGAGTGGTTTCCACGTTCAAACATCCTCCCTGCTGAAGTGTCCTTGAGCAAAACAATGTGAATCCCTACCAGCTCCAGGCGTCCCGGTTTTGTAGCTCACCCTGACCTGCCTCCCTGAGGAGCTGAGGGTTGTAGGAGGAGGATTTCACCTCACAATCAATAATGTATCCTGATGTGTTTGGGAAATCCACCGTCATTTAATCTGTTATTTATATGAAATGCCTCATTAGTTAGTGTGTCTAAATGTTTTCATGTGAACTGAATTTGGAAGCTTTCAGGTGTCAGTGGTTAGTGTATAAATGCCCGGTGGGTGCAGTATAAAGCATGGTAGATTTGATTTTACAGGGATTATTAGTGGACCCTGTGACCTGAAGCAGTCCTAGCCTTCTGGTCTCATGTATCATTGCTCTGTCATCTTCATTCATCTCTGTTATTGATTCATCTGTGCAATTGCTTTTGCCATGACGCAATGCGAGGAGTAGGACTGCTGCACACAGAGGGCGCTCACCTCCGACCTTGCACATAAATCAACCCCCTCTAATAAAATTGACTCGTCCCATTCTTCCCCCCCCCCTCGCCATTTCCTGCAGGGTCAAAGCAAAGAAAGGGGTGAACCTGCTCGAGACCAAGTCGAAGAACGCCCAGTGGAAGGTGGACTGGGAGGTTCAGTCTGGCGCCAAGCACTCCATCACCACCATCGACGTGAACAAGAACAAAGCAGTCAAACAGGGGTAAGTCAACAGCCCCGGGCCTAAACACACCGCGGCTCTCTGACCAACTGCTGCTGCTGCAGCTGGTGATTCCTGCCCTCGCTCCTGCCACGCAGACAGCGATATTTGTCTTCCTTAACAACGGACAAAAGGTCTCCGGAAAGGCTTCCTTGCGTGTAACAGTCATAGTTCGCCCTCTGATTAAAGGTAGCTTTTAAAAGCATACAGCGTTCTCTGTAAATGCCCCAGGAGCTCCGGAAGATAAAATACAGCTTTGTCCCACAGCAGTGACTAAAAGCACCCCCTGCTTTATAGCACAAAGTTAAATGAACGGAGATGTTATCTGCTTAGTCTCACTACATCTGCTGTTAATTCGGTCTACGTGGAGTGATGAGGTAGACGGTTCTGACTGCGGGCTTTAAAATACCTCCGAGATGAGATCTTGTCTGAGAACAGTAATTATGCCAAGTTCCTCAAAGGAGTAAAAACACCTAATCACAGTCCTGCAGTGTCTGACGGGGCCGTAATGGACTCTGTCTGGGCAGATTCTACGGTAAATGCAACTTTATGGTAATACTGAAACTAGAGTTGCTAAGTGATTTGCAAGCTTAATGTAGTCTAAATGGTGTATAGCCTATTGATGCATCTGCTCGCCTGCTTTTAGGAATACAGCCCGACATTTGGAGGCAGCTTAAAGGGTCAATTTACATGACAAAGGAAGTGGTATGTAGCCAGGGAGATAGTTTTGGTTTCATTAGTACAGATTTTGGCAGATCTGCCTCCACTCCGATGCAATGGAGGTCAATTGGAGACGGGTTGGAGATGTTTGATGCTTTCAGAGGAGTGAAAGATTATATTTAAAAAGAAATTCAACAGCAACATTTTATTCCATAGTCTGTTTCCACAGTTTCCTTAGGTACTATTTCTTTGGTAGAAAGTCAGTGGCGGTTCAAGACCATTTCAAATGGTGAGGGGACTATTACATACCTAGGTAGGGGTAAAGCAGTCGTCTTGTGTTGTTGACTTGTGTTGTAAAGTGCTTTGAGTGGTCACTAAGTCTAGAAACGTGTTATATAAATACAGTCCATTTACCACCCCCTTAGGTTTGGTTCTCCAAAAGACTAACGATACACAGATAACAATAAACACAATAATACTTATTCAGCAGGTTGGTCTCATACACTGTTTGTAGCTATACCAATGAACGGTAATGCACTGTAATTCATACATATCCCACAAAATCAATTCATATGTAATCCCAACCCGTTCTCATTCCCAGGGCGTCAAACACAGAGGCTTTGTTACGGCCGTGGGCGCATGATATCAACGCACAAGACACTCTATACCGCCTGTATGATCTCACCGGGCTTTCCATTTACTACAATGTAAACCCATCCGTGGTAACAGTAAATGCTCAGTGAAAGTGCGCTGGGAGTGACTGTGGAGACGTAGTTTAAATGGTGAAAAGACACACTTAGGGTGGGCGTGAGCGGAGTTGGATGGGTCCAACAAACACAAGGCTTTCATCCAGGAGACCGCTGTTTGTGTCCCGTGCGTTAAGTTTCACTTTCACTTTACAATCAGCTGATCGTTTGTGTCCCGTGTTCACAGCGTTCAGTTTAATTTTCAGTTTACAAACGTAGTAATTTTAAGCCCAACCATATTGTTTTTTTTTCGTGAACCTAACTCAGTGGTTTTGTTGGCGAAACCTAAAGTGATGCCAAAGGGACAAAGCGGCGGTATGTGATGAGTTGAGGGATGAGAACGTGCCTCGAAGAGAGGAGGTCCTAAAAGAACACCAGACGTTCACCAAGGAGATCGCTTTTGCTGTCCCGTGTGATCTAGCAGTCAACGCTGATTTATTTGTCACGTAACGTCCGTACTGAAGTTACACCACTTCTTTAACCCAAAGGTTTTGTTGCCTAAACATAACCAAGTAATTTCCTGTGAGGACGGAATTTTATTTTGAAAAGACCGTATGTATGTAACGAGCTGAAATTGAAGCATGATGCTCCAATGTTCCAGTGTTCCAATGAAAACTATCAACAGTAAAGTTTATGGGTTATCCAGAATAACCAGGACACCGTTTCTTGAATTGCTGTTTAACACCTAGAATTCAATTCACCTCAATTGTACAGAAGTGGTGGCAGGAATCTCAGAGTCTGCAAATAAAAACTATCTGCATGGACGCCACTATGGGTAGGTGAGAAAATAAGTTTCTCTTTTTGTTTTATGGAATTAGAGTGAACTGATCCTTTAAACAGCTGCTTGCACATTAACACAGTGAACATCAATCTCATTTTGCTCATGGGTTTTTATATGGCTGCAGTTTGGCCTGTGAGCTGGCTCCACTGAGAGAAAGCAACTAAAAATTTACAACCATAAATCACAATATGTGATGCGTTCAATTCATTAGGAGCTGAGGCACTGGGAGTGAGGCTGGTTATCACCGAGCCTCGGAGACATTAGCGAGTGCTGGTCTAAATATTGGCATCCCCATGGACTCCCCGAGAGAAAGGACAGAGAGGCAGAAGGCAGAGTGGCCTCACCTGAAAAAGAAATCCACCCTTCCTCTCTTGTTTGCTTCTTAGCGCCTTCGTGGGAGCCTTTCTTGCTATATTTAGTGACCCTTGTCATGTAATCTTTGCCACCCTGTCACCATGTGTGAAATGTCCAGTAGGGGGTCAAGCATGGATAGAGAAACAACGTGTCATGCTGCATTTTGTCAAGAACTCAGCCAATTCTGTGACCACCCAAAGCCAAACAGACAAACAATCGGGATCTAGAGTCATAGTCACGGAAGAATTCACCTTTTGATGCTTCATTCCCATCAAATTGATTGAGCGATGTATTTCTTACCGATTTAAGCATAAAAAAACACAACAGGATTTAAGGGAGCCACAAAAATCACTCCCATTGTTTCTTTAATTCTTCACAATTAACCTGACAAACACCGACCTGTAACTCATTTAATGGATCAGTTTATGTTATCCCACTTTCAGCACCTTCTATTTTCTTTCTCTTGTTTGAGTGGATGAGTTTATTCTGCAGGATGTGCAGCAGCCTAAGACTTTACAGTAATGAGCCCCAAAAATACACAAATTCTCGAGACAATTCTTCCCCTAATTACCCGACTCAATTCAGCAATAAGCAGAGCTCTAATATGTTTTCTAAGTTCAATAATTGTTCTCATTCATATGTCTTTTTGTGCAAGATTTAAACAGCAAACTAAGTAACTGCTCACTATTTAAAGCCGCTTCATACTCCCGTCTCCCCCCCCAAAAAAAAGACAAATATGCTCAGAGCAGCATCTCATTGTGAACACATCTGAGTACCAGATCTGTTTGAACAGCTGCTTTTGTTTACTCAAAATTACCTGAAACTGAGGAAATGAGGTGACAATGTTTTCCCTTCGGGGCGTATTGTTGATCTCTTCATCACTCTCCTCTCTTTATTATTCTCCTCTTATCTGCTGTCTCTTCATCAGATCAGTCTTCAGTCAGCGCTGGAATTATTCAGCGTATTTATTCTTCTGTAACCCTCCATCTGGAACAGGCCCATTCCAGCAGCGGCTCGTTGATAACGCCACATGAACCAATGCATTATTGATCGCGGTCAATGGCTTTCAAATGAATAATGTTCCTGAAAGAGCTGTGGCAGTGGCATTACCACTGTGGCAGTCAGGACAACAGAAATACGATGAGTCATTTTTTTTTGCTCTGAATGATTCAGTGTTTAACAAGGGAGGACTCAGAGCACATTTTTAAGTGCCAATATTGACTCCTAACAAAAACTTCTGCAGGAGAGACATAAGTCCCTTTCACACAGCCTGTTCAATGCGCCTCGCCGTTCTGTATTAACATCCTGTTTTCATTCCTAGGGCATCAAATTACCCCAGGCTGGTGTCATACACTGTTCATAGCTATACCTACGAAAAGTAATGCACTGTAACTAAAAAGGGAGGAAGTCGGGGTGGAAGGGTGGGTCAAAACATACCAGACTTTTGCTCAGGAGACCGGCATTTGTGTCCCGTGTGTCCCATGAAACCAAAATCAAGTCAATGTTGATTCATTTAAAGGTCCCATATTGTAAAAAGTGAGATTTTCATGTCTTTTCTTTCATAACGCAGGTTTAAGTGATATATAAATACTGTGAAAGTATCAAAAAACGCTGAATCCACAGAGAAATACACACAGCCCGTATTCAGAAACTGTGCGTTTGAAACAAGCCGTCAGGATTTCTGTACATTTGTGATGTCACAAATCTACAATTACAATTTAGGCAATTTCACATTCTAAATGTGTTCCAGTTTATTTCCTGTTGCAGTGTATGTGAATGACATCAACTGACAGGAAGTAAACATGGACCCAAGCTGTTTCCTAGCAACGCAATTTCGTTGCCACTCTGTTGAAATGCGCTAAAACAGAGCGTTTCAGACAGAACGTGAATACAGGTAGATGCAGACAGACATGATGAGGAAAATAATGTGATGTTTGAACATTAAAGCATGTAAACATGTTCTTATAGAAACCCAAAATACAAGCATGAACCTGAAAATGAGTATGATATGGGACCTTTAAGTAACGTTACCTCCAGTGTTATTTTAACCCAAACCACAATCTTTTCCTAAACCTAAGCAAGTCATTTTGTTGCTTAAATCTAAGGAAGTTGTTTCTTGTGAAGAATTGTGTATGCATTTAACGAGCGGAAATTGACACGCGTTGCTGGACATTCGTAGGAAAACGGACAAAAAAGTCTAGCTGCTTCCCTTTGCCTCCAGTCTTTATGCTAAGCTAGACTAACTGACTTCAGCTTGGTACATAACACACATAATCGATATTGATCTAAGAAAGAAACTATTCCTTTAAATTCGTACTTTATTTCAATAAAACATCCCTATACTTTGCTTTAAGTGCTTTTAAGTGCTCTAGACTTTATATGACAGACTTATGGCCAGAGACACGTTCACATCATAGACTGTATATAAAGACGGACGACATGAGGGCTTCCGAAAAGTGAAGCCAAAACATCTTTATCGCCCCCTGGTGGCTGGCTGCAGTATAGATCATAAAACCTGCCTCTTCCATGTTAGTGGATGGGACATGGGCCAAACTAAAAAGTCAAAGTGATGTTTGATCAAGTGTTCATTTTTCTGACAAGTTTGATTTTCATTAGTTATTTGATGCTATAAAACGAGGGTGAGACGTCATGACTGAGAGCTGTGATTCTCTCTCGCTAAATACAGTCTATGGTTTGCATGTGTGTGACAATGCCTCATGCATCCTACGTCCGTGTGGAGTGTTGCATGTGTACATCCTCAGAAAATGACGCAAACGCATGGTTAAAAGGCGAGTATATCTCCAGCTTAAGCATGGACCAGTCTGAGCCCTCTGTTCACCATCTCTGTTGTAACTCTGCCTCGCAGTGCTTTGATCCGATGAACTCTCCCTGTTAATCAGTTCAAACAGACCTCTGATCAAAGAATGAAATCCCCCCTGAGCTCTAGAAAAAGCCCCAAGCTACAGCTTTTAAAATATATACTTTGTGCCAGACAGAGCATCATTAACCTAATGGAAACAAGAGCGGACTTTCTTGAGCCATGTTTACCTCCTTCCTCTCCTCCTCTGCGACGAAATCACCCACCACTACGTTTTAAAAAATGCCTTCATGTTGATTTTATTTGTCTAACATCAATATCGACATAAATCTCAGTTGCTATCAAATCTGAAGGGAATAGTTACATGAAATATTCAAACTCTTCATTTTAATAATGGAAGGTAATGGAGAACAGAGTACAGGAAGGCTCACATAAACATTTCCTTGTGGAGCCATAATTCCTTTTTTTCCTCTGGAACCTTAGGAACTGGACTCAAGTGACATTAATTAGCTAACACATACATAATTTAGTATTATGATGAAAAGGTCACCCTATAATCCCATTGACATGCCCTGAGGAAATGTAATAAGACGTACTGTAACACTGCAGCTGCTGGAGCTGTGGCGAGGAAAAACGCTCACCAATTAAAGTAAAAGCTGTCATGGGTTTGGATGCTGTTGTTAGGCAACGTAAAGAGATAGAAAGCTAAAAGAGGAATCAATAAGGATTCTGATAAGGGTGTGTGCAGACGGACAGTGATGTGATATTTACTAAAAATTCCTAAAAAGTCTACTGACCCTCTCCATTGTCTTTAAAAGCAGCCATGCAATGCTGACTACTTTATGCAAATCAGGGGCATCTGTCGCGACTTGCCGCCTTTTCAAACCTCCCAAGAAACTTTTAATTTAAGGTTGTCGATCCAAAATACAGACAGATTCAGCAACTGCATGGCTTATTTCTCCCATAAAATGTTTTCAGAAACACATTTCGATGAACTATTTTTGTGATATAAGAGAAGAACGTTTCCAAATGAGCCGCCATGTTGGTTCTGGTTTGAAAGCTGGGAGCAGCAGCCCACGAGGGAAAGCGTTCGTCCAATCAGGTGCCTTGTGTCTAGTGACAGCCCATCAAGCATACAATGCTCGGAAGCAAGGCAGTCCCTCGCGATAACAAACGGCCCTGTGGACACATACCAAAAGAGTATGTAAGCAAAGAGACAAAACTCTGGTAGAATAGAAATGATTTAGTTTGAACAATTGACTTTCAGTTCTTGGCGACATACGTTCTTTGCTGTTGACACGCCCCCGTGAAAATAAAAAACAAAGGAGTGTTCCCACCCGCATTTTCATTTTGAAAGAGCAGCGACCGATGAGGAAACTCCAACACTCGGCTGACCAATCGTGTCACTTCATCACTCACTCAGTGACAGACTTCTGCATGTGTAGGGCTGGCCCTCTGCGAGTGCTTTCACTTCCATTTGTTTCCCATACATTTTTTACAATTTACTCTTCTGTCTGATAAAGAAAAAAGCATGCCCCTTAACCCAGATCAGTGCATTGTGAACATCATTTTTCCTTGTCGACACTATTGAGCGTCTGTACATGTACTCACTCCAGTGGGCCATATTGATGACAGCTTTAGTGTGTCACAGACAGACGGGGGTGTTTGTTTTCAGTGAGTGATGTCGAGACAAATAGGCTGAGATCTCATCACGATGTTCCTGAGAGGAGCCATTTGTGGGTGGAGGCTCTTACAGATAGTTTGATCCGGCTTTCATTAAAAGGCTCTCAGGCTGAATGGTGGGATGGGTGCTTTGCTTTTGTGAAGGACAGACGGCGAGAGCTTCACTCTCAGCTAAAGGTGAGCTTTGGGCGGGATGCTTCTCTTCACGGGCGGAGAGAGATTTAATTTGCCCCTTCGCCACCAGTGAAACAGTTTCACGTTAGGCTTGTTGAACTTGAGGATTACAAGCAGCATTTTCATAACATGCGGGCTGTTATCGCTTCTACATCACCGGCATGTTGGAGTCGCAAAACAGAGATGCCGGCTGAAGTCTTTGGTATCTTTGTGCCGCAGAGAGAAGCAAAAGAGAGAATGCTCAAATGTGTCATGTGCACGGCCACCAGAGCAATCAGGTTACCTACCAAAAAGCTATTGATTGGTCAGAAGCGAATCTGCAGCCACTGCAATTACGGTTATTTGAAAGTGAAAGGCAGAACCAAATTTGCAATCCCCTTGCACAAGGCCTTAAGAAAGAAGAAGAAGAAGAAGAAGAAGAAAGCTAGCATGATTAGGGAGCAGTTGATTGTTTATTGACAGGACTTGCACACTGTTTTCATTCAGAGACAATCACTGATTAATTCATTGCATATGATAACTCCATCTAAGTACGCAGGAATACCATTAGAAAACTGTCACTTCTCATCAGTTTTAGCGTCTCTCTTAACAACAGCCGCGTGCATAAGTGGATTAACGTATAGGAAAATAAATAAGGCTAATGTCAGGTTAGATTTTGTCAGTAATGCACAAATAAATGATTCAGAAGAGATGTCTGACATGAAGCTGTTGCTAAACAACCCAGTCTCCTACAAAGAACATTTGTAGGAGACTGGGTATACGCACACCACGGATGTGTCGAATGTCGATGTTTCTGAACCAAAAATACGTTTCATATCAGCCTTGTATCACACTTGCAGAAACACACAATGCCACGTGGTTAACGTTGTGAGACGATTGGTACGGTTTAGACAACAAAACTACTTGGTTAAGTAGAAAAAAACATCAAGGTTTGTGTTCAAATAATAACTCAACAACGTAATGTAACCAGCATAAATAAAATCCAACCGCCCTTAATGGACTTTCTTACATAACGTTACGTAACAAGCGTAAAGTCAACATTTACTTTTCGTTTCACACGGGACATGAACAGCGGTCTCCTGGAACTAAGTCCGGTGTTTGCTTGTCAAACTACTATTTCTAAGAGAAAGACCGAACTTTAACGCCCAATTTGTAGATACATCGAGTTCAAAGAATTTACTCATCATTAGGGCCCGAGCACCGACAACATTGAGCCCCTCATTCAGGTTTCACCTACATGTATGAAATTTGGTAGGCTTATATAACATGTGGAGACGCACAAAAAAGCCTCTTGGAGGTATACCCAAAACCCAACAGGAAGTCAGCCATTTTTAAATGAATGTGCCATTTTCGCCCATTTTAGCGTTTTACAAGCCCTGTCCTTTAACAAACTCCTCCTAGAGAATTTATCTGATCGACTTCAGATTTGGTCTGTATCATCTTAAGACCTTTTTGATGAAAAAATATCAAACGTTTGCGTTTTCATGCAACATTGGTGATGTGGCGTGGCGGCAAAAATGCGTTTTGTGCCATAAAACAGGAAGTTGATGTAACCTCTGCATACTTTGTCAAATCTGCTCCAAATTTCTCAGCCATGATAAGGGTCCAGGCCTGAGGTCATTTACATGCCAAAACCAACTCAAAGTCCCGCCCCTTAAACTTGATGCCTGCCTTCTTTCATAACTCATGAGCAGTTTGTCGCAGATTCTCATGGGAGGTATCATTGCACTCAGCAGAGTTCCTGTTTCATTGTGTCTGGCCGCGATGACAGGCATCCTGCCAGTACCCCCTGACGTACGTCAATGTGCGAGGGCCCGTTCATCGCAGCTTTGATTGTGATTTGGAATTATATTTTCAACAATACACATTTGTTATTTCATTGCACACAAAGATATTTTTGAGAGGTTGAGAAAATCATGTTTAACAGTTGATCTTTGGTGGATTACCTTGCTTCATTTGAGGCTGTTTAAGATAGTCAAGTCCAATGCTTGAAAAATTAAATAGCAACCACTAAGGGTAGTGAAAAGCAGCGAGGTACAGACTGGTGGGCAGTGCGAGATGGATGTAACTTTGTTCTCAGCTGTGCAAAATGAGATGAGTAGATATATTAGCTTGGTGCATTGATACATCATTAGTTAGATTCAAGTAAGGCTCAAGTGCCCTAAAAATCCTTTTTATTGTTACAGAAGAATTTGTATTCAGCGTTTGTGACCAGACAAAAAACAGTTTATAAAGGGATTACGGCGCTACATGATTAAATTGCAGCATGAGAGAATGATTCATATTGTAATATGCTTTAGCAGAGTTTCAACTTCTTCACCTTGACTTCATTTAATCAAGAAAGGTGTGAACCAAAACCACTTATCATAATGGCTGCATGGACAACAAAAACACATTAACCAAAAGCACTAATAGTAATGGTGGAATGTCTCTTTACAGCTCAAAACCTGAACATCACTGTGGTGCTGCTTATTTTTCCACATCAAGTAATGACATTTATGTGAGTAAAGAATATGGTAACATTTCAAAAGGGAAGTCAGTCGTTCAGTCGTGAAGCTTCAAGTTGACATTTAAGATCCTATAGCCATGTTAAGTGCCTTGTGTCTGTCAGACTGAGATCTACCGATCACACTGAAGGACAATGAAATGTTGTGACGTTCACTTCATCATTGAATGTGACTGACAAGGTACGTGAGCTTTGCTGAATGCATAACATTGATTACACTCCACTGGAAGCTATACTGGCTTTTATTCTGAAATCTTTGCTGGACAGTCCCTGGACATTGATTCATTGATCCAACCAGAACACTGTGTTCAATCTAAACGCAGTACATTCAGCTCTTTCTATCATTTCAGTACAAACTATGACGTTATCTTCTGAAGGTGATCAACTGCGTTATGCATATTACATTATGCCTTTGTGTTATTATTTCATGTTCCGCAAAAAGACATGCCTTCAGATATGCAGATGTAGAATAGAACGTCTCTGAAGCTTTTGGCTGCAGCGCTTCACATGTTGAAGCCTTCATGAATACATTATCTCTTTCTTCAACTGGAGGGTAACTTAAGGAAAACTTTAAAAATAACTGCAGAGCAGTGTGTCGACAGCTCACAAAATGGTTTAATAATTAAAAACTATCCAGTCAACAATTCCATGACCAGAACTTCTTGTTATTTTGTGTTTTTCATGAATATGTTGCTGTAACTGACATGTGGGCTTTAAAAAAAACATAATGCCTCCGCGCCGGAGACAGTTGTTTTCTGGTTGTCTATCCGAACGTCCGACCCATTCCAATGAACGTGATATGTCAGGACTGCCTGGAGGGAATTTCTTCAAATTTGGCACAAACGTCCACCTGGACTCAAGGATGAACTGACTAGATATTGGTGGTCAAAGGTCACTGTGACTTCCCATTCTCGTGGACACGATATCTGGAGAGAATTTCATTACATGTGGCACAAATATTCACTTGGACTCAATGATGAAGTGATTTTGGTGGTTAAAGGTCACTGGGACCTCTCAAAAAACTTGCCCATAACTCAAGAATTAATATGCTAATTATGCAGCCCAGTCTCACGGCAATTTGTGTATTAGACCTGCCTGTCCACCAGAAGAAAGCGTGTCAGTGTCACGTTTTGTGTCGCCAAGACGCCAATGACGGTTGTCACGTGATGTATGTCACGTGTTGTGTAGTCACGGAAGTCTAACTTCAGAGGTAGTTCCGTATTATATAAAGACAACTTGTGTTGGGCAGGTGAGGAGGTGTATGGGTCCAACAAACACAGGACTTTCAGGCTGGAGACCAGTGTTTGAGACCGGTGTTTTGTTCTGAAGTAATGTTTGTAACATATTTTCGAGGCAAACATGACACTGACATGCTGTCCTCTGGTGGACAGGTGGTCTATTACACACTTTGGCGTGATATTGGGTTGAATTAGGACAATTTCACACAAATGTCTAACAGGATAAAATGATGAAGCGATGATATTTCTGACAGACATTGATGTAAACTGCAATTTGACTGGCTGGAGGAGGCATACAACTGCAAAGCGGTAATTCTAGTTTTAATCCTGTTTTGTGTGTGTTTTTATGGTCTGTCAGGGACGTATTGGGCAATGTGGAGGTGATGCAGTTGGACTTCGAGATGGAGAACTTCACCAGCCTCTCGGTGACCAGAAGGATCAACTGGAACATCGACTACAAGGGGCAGAACCCGCCGCCAGACTCAGAGAAGGTGGTGACGGAGTTGACGGTGGTGCAGCGAGATATCCAGGCCATCATCCCTCTGGCTATGGTGAGTGGCAGGATAGACTCATATGGATATGATTATTATTAAACTCAGAATCATTTATATTATTTAAAGTTATCTGACTAACTCAGGTCCTTAGGTCCTTATCCTTTGTTGAATGAACCAAAACACCCGAACTGAAATGTCTTGTTTTAAATATCTTTCTTTGTGACACCCTGCACTTGTAAGTAGATATCATGTATCAGACATAATACAGACAGATAGTCATTACAAGTAAATCTAATCAACATCTACACTCTCTGCAATGACTTGCTGATTGTTAAGAAAGTCAACCAATCTTGGTGCACTTATTAGTCTTTTAATTGGGGCTCTTCTCCTCGCCTTGTGAAAGGTGCAATTAGTGCGGGTAGTAAACAGATTATGGGAACAAAGGGAAATTAATCAAGCAAGAGGCGTTGAGTACCTCTGGCTATGTCCTCTCTTGTGGTCTTCTTTCACTCATCTGTTTGAGGTAAAAAAGTCCAAAACCCACATGATATTTACTCATTAAATTTTACCGCGCATGGTAAATCATATAGAAGACTGGATGCAGGTGGCGTTTACGAGTAGACGTGCAGCAGTTGCCGTACGAGGACGGCACGTTGCTGTGTTCATGGTGGGCGAAGGTAATCATTGCAGCTCTGTGACTCTTCAAGAACCGTGAGGAGAAAATATGCTCAAATCATAACATGACAAACTGCAGCCCAACAAGGCAACAACAGCTGTCAGTGTGCTGACTTGACTATGACTTGCCCCAAACTGCATGTAATTATCATAAAGTGGGCATGTCTGTAAAGGGGAGACTTGTGGGTACCCATAGAACCCATTTACATTCACGTATCTGGAGGTCAGAGGTTAAGGGACCCCTTTGAAAATGGCTATGACAGTTTTTCCTTGCCAAAATGTAGCTTACGTTTGGAGCGTTATTTAGCCTCCATCATGAAAAGCTAGTATGACATGATTGAAACCAATGGATTCTTTAGGTTTCCTAGTTTCAGATGATGCTAGTATCTTCACTCTAGCTTTAAGGCAGCTACAACCTTAAAAATCGCAAGTTGCATTAATGTGTTAAAGAAATTAGTGGCGTTAAAATGAATTTGCTGTCGGTCAGTAGCCCATTCACCATCATCTATTTGCATAATTCCAACTGTTCTTCACCTAAAGCTCCATTAAATATCCTTGAGCTGCAGCTCTGACTTTGTGTGTTCACATCTGTTGTAGCATACGGTTCACTTCATATCTCTGGTCCCCTTGAAATTTGGGATTAGCGTGCGTCCTGTACCCAGATGTGTTTAGCTGCGTTGCAAAATTAGATTTCTGCCTGCGTGACTCTCCCTTGTAAAATTCACATCCTGAAGCAAGATGGCAGGAACTATTGGTTCTTTTTTCTGTATAGCAGCCTGCCACCTCTGCACTACATCGTAGTTAGATCACTGGTTATGGTACTGTATGATGTTAATGCTTTTTAGCTGCCGTCTCGAAGCACAGGACTCATGTTAATACTAGACAGAACAATGAAAAGGAGACTGGTATCATCGTCTCCAATATTTTTAGTTGGCAGGGAATTTCAAGGACATCAGTAGTCTTCCTTGTCGCTGTAAAAAGAAGATTTGGCCACATTTGTTTTTGAAATAGAAAGAGGAAAAGACTAAGCCCAGTCAGGTTTGATCAACTCAGAAAGTTTTTCACACCCTGGGAATCCCACTGAGTGCTTCCAATTAGTCTACCGAGTACCACTGACATTGTTCAATGATATAAATAGTGACAATTCACTTCAAAACCAAATTGGAGTCCATCTCAGATCAACTCAGCCTGCTCAATTGTCAGACGGCACAGTGAAAGGAGAAAAAGAGTCAGTATAACCCTGAAAACTTTCATCATCACGCACCATTTATCGATTTTCAAATCTGAAGGAGTCCCGCAGGTCGGTCACCTGTGGTCGCCTGGATAGATGAGGTTTAATCCATCACTTCAGTCGTGGAGACTAATTGGATTGTAAATGATATCAAAACAAAAAGGTGGACGTTCCAGCTCCCCCCATCAGGAGAAGTGACACAGTTAAACAATGGTTACAGCCCATTATACATGATTGATGAAGTGAAAACAGTTGGTCTTATCAGAGCAAACAGACCAACTTTATCATTATGGCAGCTTGTTGAGATGCTTAATGGGATGGTGTGTAGCGGCAACGTTGTGTGATGTACAATCAGGAAGTTTAAATCATAGTACATTTATAATCACAGTGAGCCGTACCAGATCAGACTGTTCTCACACACCATTCATAGCTATACCTATGAAAAGTAATGCACTGTAATTCGTATGGGTCCTACAAAATAAGTTTGCGTGTAATCCATGTAATCGTGAACAAGGAAATATACAGAGCGGTGAGACCGACTTTCTTGTACGGAAACAACTACGGAAAACAGGTCACAAACGTCAACAAAAAAACGACAAACATCACTAACATAACTTACAAAACACACCACCGGTCAACAACGGTCTCGAACACGGGTCTCCTGGTTAAAAGTCTGTTGTTTGTCCACCATAAGTGGTCTTTCTTGCTTTTTATACTACGTCATTAACTCTTACCGTAGCATTTATACTCAGTACAGAATACACGGCTTACAAATGATACGCGTAAATAAAGAAAGGCGTATATTGCATTTTTGCGTCGGCCACCGTAGCTCTCCTACGCGCTTTGTTGCAATCTGCAACCTCACCACTAGATGGCGCCAAATCCTTCACGCTGCACCTTTAAGATCAGTTTAAATCATAGTAAATTTATACTCATGAGCTGTATTAAATTGATGTAAGTTGTGTAGAGATCACATTGGGAAAATAATTAATTAGTGAATTAATTGCTTCTTCTGAATAATTAATTTTTGTTCATTATTGGTTTGTTTGTTATTTCATTATCACCCACTAGAGTTCTTCTTGACATAACATCACCTCCCAGTTAATAACTTATTCTCAAAATGGTTGTTTTCCAAATTAAAAGAGCAACTTCAGTGTTAATAATATCTAGGAAAGAATGAATAATGACAGCGGTGCTTCTGTGCTTTCCTTTGTTGCAGCTGTTAACCTCTCCTGCACAGTGTGCTTTGAACAGCCCTGAAGGCTATTTTAGTGTGATGTGAATGATCTAATGACTATGATTGATTGTTGAATGGAAGAACAGTAATAACTTGCTGTTGTGGGTGTGAAAATTGAGGATTGGACCCTGCAGCAGGTGCTTATCTCTTAGTCCTTAACAAGACTACAATAAGGCCCTGATGTTTTTTATGTTTAACATCAGAAAACGCTGTAATTAGCACGGAGAACATGGCCACTGTGCATTCATAAATCAACCAATCTGTCTCGAGCGCTTTTTGTGTGCTGCTCAGGTCAAGGAACTAAAGCATTTCAAACAGAAATGAATCAGGTAAAAAGGAAAAGGAGGCCAAGGAAAGAGAACAGTGTAACAAAAGACTGGGACATCCTTCGACTTGTTTTGCTGTAGAGAAGGTTAGCAGTGGATGCAAACCAAACCACCCACCCACTGAGAGCTGGTAGAACGTATATCAGCACTTTCAGAAACTGCTGATATGGGAGGTGGTTCTGTCTCCAAAAATACAAACAGGATGCATATTGTGTAACTGTTGACTGTGGAACGTGTGAAGAAGGAGAGAGATGAGTAAGAAAAACGAGCTGGTAAATCGACAGTAAAGAGAATGAAGAAGAGGCTTTTCATGGTTGGCAGACCACAGATTGTGCGCCAACCACAGTTGACCTGCTGCAGATAAGGGGAGGACAAGAAGAGTGGAATTATATGAAGGTATTATTGGAGCAAAACACCTGAGCACCTGTGACAGAAGAATTTATCGTCACACATATCAGTAAATTTGAAGTCAGAGAAAAATGCTTTAGGAGTTACAACTTTGTAGACTTTTTTATCTCCCAGAAACAGCAGTGGAAATTGTACAAAACACAGTCACACCTACAACATTTTTTCACAAATAATGTTTTCTTTCTTGGATATTTTTCCAGTACAAACACAAATCAATAACTGCTTGAATCTGCCGCTACGAGTCTCAAATGCTGTTCTGTGCACTCTCACTTTCGCACCACATATCTCAGTGAAATATGAAGCAAAAGTCATTCGTGTACCTGTAGAGTCGGGGGGCGGGCGATCCTTTTCTAGCGTGGGCGGGTTTTTGTCAGGGGTGCGTCCCCATTGGCTGATGAGCTCAGTGCCCTTGACGTCGGTTTTAATTGGCCCTAAACAGGCACTGGGTATTCATTAGCTCACTTACTGGATCCCTACACTATTGTTAAACTGTTGTGTTGACCATAAACGTTGTCTGGGCTGTACTAGACATTTTGTTGTGTTAAGTCAGAAGTAAAGCTTTGCTATGTAAGGTAGCTTTAACCTAATTAATGTTATCTAACGTGCTATCTATAGACCATTTTACAGTTGTAGACGTAAACATTCCAAATGTGTTCCAGTTTATTTCCTGTTGCAGTGAATTGCA
Organism: Sebastes fasciatus; assembly: GCF_043250625.1. Classification (NCBI taxonomy): domain Eukaryota; kingdom Metazoa; phylum Chordata; class Actinopteri; order Perciformes; family Sebastidae; genus Sebastes; species Sebastes fasciatus. The sequence goes on from NC_133810.1 coordinate 5,622,846, forward strand.
TACTATGCACTACATACCCAGTATGTGTACTATCGTTCAACATACTTTTGGGTGAATAAACAGTAGTGTGTATCTTTTCGGACGCACTGAGCAGTACTTTACGTCGTCACTTCCTGAGAGCCTCCTTGTTGGTTGGAAACACGTAACCATGGTAACCTGTGCCAACCTCAAACGACAGTTTGTGAGAATCAAAGTCTGAAATTAATTTAAAATATATATTACGCTTAGCAAAGTGGAATCTTATACTTACTCTTAAATTTAAGCGTTATTGATGTTACAGAGCTGTCTGCTGAGCGGCAAACGAAGTCAAAGAACGCAGCTCTCGGTGACAATTTTGAGCGGTGCGCCACGCCAAGGGGAGCGGCACCACTCTCCCCAAACAACAATATAGCCAACGCAGAGTGATTTCACCACTGATCATGTGTGGGAGCGGCTTTAAGGACCTTTCAAACAGAACGCGGTTTAAGCTGCGCTTACCACAGTGCTTGGCGAGCGGCGTATCGTGGCGCCGCTCAAGCCATTGGAAATATTATAGTTCCATTGTTGCATTCTGTGTGAAAGGCCCTTTAGTGTAACATTACTTGGTGCTCAGGTGTTTTGCTCCAGTACTACTTTCATAGACTCACCAGTGAATTAACAGTGTGAAAAGAGAAACAATTGTAGAAGGTTGAATCAACCCTGAGGCTTGTCATACAGTTTAGCCCACTGTTAACACAAAGCCCTCCTTCCCAGGATATTCTTTCTACTTTGAGAGAAGAGAAGAAAACAGGAAGGATGATGCAGAGCGGGGGGTAGCGGTTATGCCAGATTTCCCAACTCCATTAGCTGCTCTGTGCCACGGCAGCTACCAGATGTTAAATAAGAAATGATGTTTTGTGTTGCACAAACCCCACAGCTTGAAGTCACGCAGCACATTTTTACATGTATTTCTTTGTGCATTCATAAATATACACATCTGGCAAAATGTATTGTTTACATTATTCAAAAGCAGCTGGAAATGGTAGAAGTTCAACTAAGCGTTTTAAGTCTCACACGCTAAGAAAGCTCGCCTCAGTGCTCGTTAAACCAAGGCTCTGATTCCAACCAGGCTCCACAGTAATGGATTACATTTAATGGGAAGACAATAACCACGAGCTAATTACCATCTGTAGGCTAATCTGTAAACACAGTTTAGACAAAAAGGGAAACATGTTTTGGTCTAATAAACCATGTGATTGAGCGAAGACTGTTAAACTGAGATTAAACACACATCTTAAATACACAGAGTAAAAACAGAAAAATCTGATTATTATGACAGTTTGCCAATACAGTAGTTAATCCATAATACTGTACATTATTTAAATATATTGCTGGTTGAATTGTTTATTATGGGTGAAATCTTCAGTCAAACTTTGAAGGGGACTAACAAAACAATGATATTATAAATATGCATATACAGCTGTTGTGTTCACTGTTGCTCGTTAAGTTCAGTGGCCATCGGTTGACTGGTTTAACACTATTGAGGAGAGAAAATTGTCTTCTTTTAGCTTTTGTAGGTATTTGATGATTGGTCCTTAAAAATTTTGAGGGGAACAAATTTAAATTTTTCAAATATTTTGGGGGACAACTCTGTCTCCTACAAAATTACATTCCCATACAACTAAACAGCATCAAAGAACGTATATTGCCAAGAAGTGAAAGCCAATTTTTCATGATTAGGCTTAAAATTACTATGTTTGTTATGTTATTAAGCTACAGACATAAGTAAAATAAGTGAACATTGACTTTTAGTACACAAGAAGTGTTTGTTTGATCCATCCATCCATCCCAACCTCCTCCCTACGCAGACTATCATTGCAAACATATTTGTGATACGTCAAAAACAGACTTAATATGCAACAAAATGTGTTTCCCCTGAAACGTAATTCCCAGTGCACTTTTCATGGGAAAGTCATTTTACGGAGACAGGGCTGCTTTGTATTAAAGACTCAACTCATAACTGATTAAAAGTGATCAAATATTCAATCAAACAAGATCTGAGTTTGAATCTTAGGATGAACATTTTTCCCATTGTCTATCTTAGATGATATCCATGTTGGATCAACTATGATTAAAGAGAATTTATGTAAAATGAAATAAAATAATTTGAGGTAGTGAGAGCTCTGCTCATGTCTCACACAGGCCCTGCTAAAAGGAAATAATAAAATACATCCAATGCAGCCAAAATAAACTAATTTAGTTTAGTATGAATTACCATTAAACTGGGTGTCTAATAACTGTTTTGCCTCTTCATATAGAACACCGTAATTAACTGAAATGATAGCTCTGCGCAGCGATGACGGATTTTTTTCGTTCCTAGCTGAGTTCAGGTAAGCACAATTAGTGCTCCCAAAGTAGCACACGTGTAATTGTAAAGTGTCTTTGTGTAGTGCAATGCTTACCAGATGCCAGAACAGCAAGTAGAGCTTAGGGATGATGCCTTTCAATTAGGATTTCACCCCAGAGTCCAGTCAATTATCCACAGAGGTCTGCTGTGCTTTGCATCCCATAAATTGGCCATGTTTCATAAACGACCCAAAATAAAAAAATAAATAAAAACAAAGCTGCTCTGCCCATCTTTAGTAACAACAACAGATTTAACTAAAATACTGGAATTTGTTCAACAGATTTTGCTTTATGATTGCAGATAAAAGACTCACAGGATTAGATAGATTTGATCATGGGGGTTCAGCCAGAATATTTCAGCTGCTACTCTGAGAAAAAAAAAAATTCTGGGAGATGTGATTTGCATCAAGAACACTGATGTTTCCGACCATTTTCAAAGGATTCATAAAGCATTGATTATTATACAGAAACAATGAATGGGGCCGTATGGCCCTCTGATTGGACTTACTGAGCTCTAAGGAGCTCTGTTGGAGTTACGATAGAAGTTTAGAAACCTTAAAAATCGTATTTTCTATTTCGGAACATGAGGCACTTCAGTTTCAGTTTCTATGTTGAATTGCTTTAACTAACATTTTCAAAACTCAACCGGATCTCACGGGAAGGCGTATAAATAGCGTATCATTGCAAGGAAAAATGTCATGGTCGGGCTTAAAATAAGTACGTAATCTAAGTAAAATACGTACAGAACCAACGTAACAAAAGTACGGAAAACACATCATAAAACGTCACAAAAAAAAACTTAATTGATTTTTTTTCTTTGCGTTTCAGTTTTCTTTTTTTTAAAAACAAGTGCATGGAAATGCACGTATTGTGGGCATCGTTACAAATCCGAGGGAGAAGATTGAAGTTGTGAACTTTTATTAATTACCTTGGTACGTGACTTGACAAATTTATAAATATCTAACCCGGTCTCAAGGGAAGGCGTGTAAATAGCATGACATTACCCGGACATTGGGCGTGTCATGAGGACGCATTTTAGGCTTTTCGTTTGGTTAGGTTTAGAAAAAAAAGCCATGGTTGGGCTTAAAATAAGTACGGAAACTCAGTAAAATATGTACGGAAACAACATAAGTATGTGAACACTAACAAAATGTACAAAACAAAACTGGTGTCAAGCTCCGGTTTCCTGGTTAAAAGTCCTGTGTTTGTTGGACCCATCCACCTCCCCTCCCGTCCACCATAAGCAGTCTTTCTCGCTTTTTATTCTACGTCACTAGCTCTGAACGTAGCATATTTACGCGGATGTGTTTACATCGCAGTCAGTACAGACTACATGGCGTGCACATGACACGCCAAAAGCAAAAAAGGCGCTCTTATTGCACGCTAAATGCCTCGCGCATTATCGTGGCATTCATACGCCTTTTAGTGCAAACTGGCTGACATATCATACAAGTTATTTTCAGCCACAATCTCATATTGCAAGTTGCTAAGCTCAGATGGGACAGAAAGCTTTAATGATTTTAGCTCCTGCCATTTGGAGAAGTGTGCAATTAAAAACTATTGTAAAGTTTGTGTTAAATGACTCTGCCGGTAATTGCCTCAGTTATTACCTCTGCCAAGGAGCTTACAGTATGTTGTCGATTCTGTTTGTTGGTGTGTTTGTCAGCAGGATTATGGACAAACTACTGCCCCTATTTTCATGAAAATTGGTGGAAGAGTTTAGCATGTGTCGAGGAAGACACCATTATATTTTGGAGGGGATTGGCCTCTCTCTCCGAGTGCCCCTCTTGTTACCAATTATCTTGATGTAGATTTTGCTTCACATTTGGGTTTCAGTATAATTACTCTTTGCTCTTTTGCGCACTCTTTCAAAATGTTGTATTCTGACAGGTCTCTCATGTAAAAGAGATGTTTGACCTCAAGCTTAAAATAATAAAAGGTTTAAGATTGTATCTTTAGATCCTCTACATCTCTGCACCTTAGTGCCGTCATGTCACTGTCAGCGTGAAAGTCTCATGCCTAAGGACACTCTGCCTTTGTTATTTGCTTTAGGCTACACAGAGTAAATGCCATGACAGAGCTTAATGCTGAGTCTCTGTATAATATTCCCTCGATGAATAAACAATCGTGAGTGGGAACCCATGAAAAACTAGTGTGGGAAGATAGTCCCATATGCTCTACACCCTTATTAAGACTTTAAGATAAGTGTCGGGCAGAAATTTAAATATGCTATTTTTTGATTTCAGGAAATTTACATGTTCTCTCTCCTGGGCTACTCGTGCACCACAAATGAGAAATCTTGTTACCCTCTTGCAGCTTACATGATCTGCAAAAAAAGAAAAATAATGAATTGATTCAAACTTGAGCTGAGGGCCTGGTGTGTATTTTAATTGGCTGTTTGCATTCCAGCGCATTCAAAATAAGAAATGCAGATGGGATGACAATGTTGGCCTTGTTAATTAGAATTCAAGGATTATATTTATCAGTGCGTACAACTTGTTGGATTTATCACCATTTGATCCCTCTTGATATTTAGAGGATTTAGCTATATACTACAGGGGAAAACAGGGCATCAATATAACAGATATTCTCTCTATAAACTCCAGCATAATTGTATAATATGACAGACAAATTATCAAAAAAGGGATAAATGAAAGGCTTTTCTTTCATGCATAGTTTTCCTCGTTTAAGATCATATTCATATATTGGTTGCTCATGAACAAATGGATAACCAAACCCCAACTGTCGAGTAGCAGTTAAGCTATTATAGAGAGATTCATTGATGTGAGCAACTGAGAAATTGTGCTTATTTAGCCCAATTAAAACCAGGCAGTAACCTCTGGTATATCATATGAACCATTGTATGAGGATACGTTGAATACAGCATGATGTTCATTTAGTAAATTATGGTTCCATTTAGAGTCAAATAGACCATAAAGCAGGGGATGCTTTAGGGCGGGGCTACCTTGTGATTGACAGGTCACTACCACGGCGTTGTCCATGTTTTCGTCTTACAACTTTAACCCTTTCACAGTGTGTTTTCAGTTCATCAAAGTTAATTGTAACATTTTGGATGCCTAAAAATGTCTTATTCAGCGTTCGGTTGTACTTAGCTCCACCCTCTTGTGTCACTTCTGGTTCCAAAAACCCCAAATGGTGAACGCCAAAATGCCGAACTTGAGGTTTCTGAACTGCAGTCCACAAACTAATGGGTGACGTCACAGCGACTACGTCCATTTCTTATGTACAGTCTATGATTGAGAGACTTAATCATACATGGTTGAAATCATGGGAAAAAACTATTTTATTTATTTTAGTCATACTTCCTCATAGTAACACAACAGTTTGTTCTTACACATCGTGGTGACAGCAACACTTCCTGTTGCATTTTCCAGAATCATTTTGGACATATTTGATAAAAGGCATCCATCCCTAATGAGATTCCTGCTGTGACAAAAACCCATCACTTCCAACATCCAAATCAAATCTCCACTTATGTGTTCAATTTAGTAGATTAAGTTAACTTAAAGTAGCACGATGGATAGTTGCATCAGATCGGTACAGTAAATGTCACATCTTTTATGTGGCCTGACGTTTCAACTTGATGCTGTGATTCACACATTTCATAGAATGATTAAGGTAGAGATTCTTTTCAACCCCATTTCAGTTACTTCCAGCTGCTCACCGGAAGAACAGCGCACTTGATGTGAAAATGTCAGTTGATGAAATCCAATGAAAGACGTGTCTGTAGAATGATCTGCCATTGAGAGTTCACCTGTGAGACACAGGAGGCCCGGTATTAATGTTTTTAAATATGGACATCAGTAATGCTGATGAAATATCAAAGAAAGTCACTCTCCACCTCTCGCTGTTTCATGAATATTATGTCTATTTTCTCTCTCCGTAGGACACTGAGATTATCAACACGGCCATTCTGACCGGACGCACTGTGGCCATTCCCGTCAAAATGGTCTCCATAGAGATGAACGGAGCGGTCACTGACGTCTCAGCCTTTGTGCAGTGCAAATCCTCCAATGAAGACATTGTTAAGGTACAGTAAACCTGATTTCCTCAATCTCTGTATCTGGGAGAAGATGCCAATTTAGAAAAATCTAATCCCTTTACTCTTCCCGTAATACTGCAGAGTGGCCCGGCACCACAGTCACAACATCAGGAGCGCATAAAAGCTTCATTTTGGGCTGCTCCATATGTACTCGTGATTTGATTATACCCTCATGCCTCAGATAAAATCAATGCATGTTCATAAAACTCTACATATAAATCAATATGGTTGCAAGGGAGCAGCAAAAGCTCCATCATATGCGTTTTGAAGCTGCACACCTACTGCTTGTCAGAGAGACACCTTGCTCACCTGATGTGCTGCAGTGCAAAGCCCAGCATCTCTCTTACTGTACGTGTGATAGCTGCAGGCAGATAATATAACACCAGCAGCATCCCAGGTTGCAGGGAACAATCACCGCTCTGCCGCCTCACAGGGAATCCAAGCCGAGAGTACAATATCAAAGTCCCGTCGGTTGATTAAATAAATTAAAGAGGGATCACAACAACTTGCAGAGCACATTAGAGGCTGTGATTACACCGTTATTATTTTCTCCAGTCAATTACAATCATAATAGATTGCACCATAGGCAGATTGCATAATTGTATAGGCAGTACAGTGAAGTGTTGCACTGTAGTTTTGATCATATTGAAATGATTGTGTAAGGAGGGGAGATGTGACCTTAGATGACGTAAACAGAACAGACTCATTCCTCTGTTTCCTCTCATACAATCTACTAATATTATAACGTTACCTTACATCGCAATTTCCAAAAGCAGACAAGAAATGCATCACAAGAAGACATTGCAATAAGAAAGGGATCACACAAAAAGAGATGTATAATGAAAGGTGTGCAGAATGTAGGTGACATTGGCTGTATTCAAAACCACCTACTACATACTACTGAGGAACGCCGTATGCAGTATACAGTACATACTACATACTGCGCTCCTCAGTAGTATGCAGTATGAAACAGTTAAAGCAATGTATTTTGCAGTAAGCTAGACCAGGCTTTAGCCTTCAAACCAGCTCTTAAAGCACTCGACAAAAAAACTAAGTCGTACCTATTGCAATATTATCGAAAATACAACTTCATTTTTGTTTTGGGTTTGTGACCAATGTTTGTAACTTTATAAGATAATGCAGGTTTAGCTCCACCACCCCTTAAACAATTTCTTCCAGAGCTCATGATGAAGACAAACAGGATTATCACCGAGGGGTGACGGTAAATATAAAACAATGCTCGACAAAACTGCCTTTTCAGTTACAGCAACAAAACAGTGGACTGATGTCCCTACAGGTATTAGAGTAACGTTAAAAAGGGTCATGTTGTCTCAAAGTTTATTTTATAATGAATATTTGTGTTGTGATATTTAAACAAACCAGCCGTCAACAGGGAAATAAAAGCCTCTTGCCTACAGACCGGTCTCTAGAGAGTTCCAGCCAGCTCATAGCGGTCTGTGAGTGTCACCGCCCGGCTGGCGAGGTAGCGACACCGACAGGCGCCAGCTAGCTGTCACGGCAGTTTGTGGAGCTCCTAAACCTCGAAAACGTTGAAGCAAATGTGCGATTCGTCATCTAATATTGTAAAACTGCTAATATTCAAAATCTACAGTGTTGATTTCTTGCCTCAAAAATTCTTAGACGTGAAATTAGTGATGAAATAGCTACAAAAAATGTAAAAAACAAGTGCCGTTTTTGGCTGCTGTTGTTGTGACCATAGCCTGTACCATTTCAGCTCTTTGCATTGTGGGATACAGTAGACTGGTCCGATGCATACTGGAGATTTAAGGTTTCAAATAGATGAAGGAAATATAATCAAACCACAGCTGTCTAAGGTTTCTTAAAGGTGTCTCACATACTTCAAAACAAGTTTTGATCGTCAGTATTTCTTCCACATTCACCGGGTGTTGGACACAGAGGGTGACGGTGGCAGCAGGATGATGAAGAGGGTGTTGATTGTGCGTATTGTTATCGTTATACACCCACTTTATAATTACCAGGAGGTTGATGCTAACTATCCAAGCATGTATTTTATGAACAAATAAATTCTGTCAGTAGCAAGGTGTCCCAAAGTGTAATCCTTCTCTCTCTGTCTATAATAGCCGACCCTTTTCCCACCAAAATTAGCACGTATATTCAGGATTTTTAAACCTGCTAAAAATAGGTGATAGACTCCCTTCCCATTGCGAGTATGTCATGCTTTTGCACTGGTTGCACTGGCCTTTCTGTTCTGTTCCTGAAGGCCTGCAGGCTGTTTGAACCCACCTCCCCTGGATATAGATGGATGTAACCATGCAGGGAATCTGCCAAATGGAGGCAGTATTTTTAATCCAGTTTATACTTTATTTCTCCTTCTCATGTGCAGTAAAGGTTGCGCGGCTATTGAAAAGCTCTGAATGCAGTAACAGCTGCATGTTAATCCACTGCACTCAGTGGGAAACAGCCATCGGGGAGAGGGAGGACAGACGTGACTCGCAGTACGATCAACTTTGACTTGTCAATGACAGAAATCTTGAAATCCAACAAATTAATGTATCATACTTGAAGAACACAGAATCCAGTCTGTGTCCAAAAGCCTTTTGTTCATTGAGTGGTAAAACTATTATATCAAGTCAGGCTAATGAAATCCTTTTGGGGGGTTTAGCAGCTCCTCAAGGTCAGGTGAGGCAGGTTTGATAGTAGGTTTTACAGACTGAGGCCGTGAAGCCATAAAGACGAATCAGACGTTGACTTCAATCATATCGGTTGTGTGTGTCCAGTAACTGTCCTCATTAAAAGACCAGTATCTGTCTAATATATTTTGACCAACTTACCCTAATGTTCGCTGCCCTTTTCTGTTAGTAAGCATGAAGGTATATTTCTGTGGGCGGAGCGAAGGTGGAGGCAGAATAATTCTCGCATTACCTAACGCTGGCCAGCAAGTTTTCTCTGAATATGTACAGTCACTCACTCTCAGGGATCACGAGTGTGAGTGTTAAGACGGACGTATCAAAAAGAGAGTCGTACAATATCGGCAAAGTGTTTCAGAGATGGAGAGCAAATGTTGCTAATAGTTTAGCTACTGCTGACGGCAGCCAAAAGCTCACAGCTGCAGCTGCGGTTAGCAGGAGGCTATTGGCAACATTTTCTCTCCATCTTTCTAATAGTTTAGTGTGTTAGCAACATTTTCATGCCTCCACGCCTGCGACAGCCTTTGCCGGAGGCACTATGTCTCTCATTTCTATCTCAGGAACGCGTGGAGAGAATTTCTTCAAATTTGGCACACTTGGAATCAAGGATGAAGTAATTCGATTTTGGTGGTCACGGTCAATGTGATTTCATTTGACCATACCTCAAGAATTCCTACGCTAATTATGACAATTTTGCACAAATGTCTATGATGAAGAGATGACATTTTGGACAGACATGAATGCAAACTGTAACCTGACTGGTTGGTTGTTATTTCTAGTCTCTCCATCTCTCTAATATTTTAGCCTTCTGCATGAGCGAGCCAACAACACAGCGAGATGACATCTTCAGTGTGTAACTTTAGCCCACTACTCTGAGGGGATTTGTGTTTGCCTCCTTTGGTTTGCCTCCAGCTATCACCGTGACGTAATCATGACATCGGCACTAAATACACTCTATACACTCTTTACAAATTGGTCTGAAGAAATAGCTTCTGATACCTAAGGGAGAACAAATGAAAGTATGAATTAAACTCATAGCAGTCAATGAGTTTCCTGTATAGACGTGTCCCTATAAGGTGGGAGGGAGTTCCAGCTGTGGCGTATTATTATTGTTTTGTGTTGTCCATAGAAAAGAACAGGTGTTGCACTGGGGATGGCCGGCCTCAGCACATCGTTTCTCATATTTCATTATCCATTAAAGGCAAGGTGCTGGGCCATGTGATATTGAGTGGGCTTGCTTCAGCGCCCCTGCCATTGAACATTCCAGGCTTATTTAAAACGAGCCCTTCAGGAAATACCAGGAAACACACGAGTCATGACAGTTCAATAAAACGTCCCCCAGAACACAGAAATAAAAGATTCACAGTGAGACAGACAAAGCTGGAACACTCCATTACGTTGTTTTTTATATACTGTATACCACACACATTACTGCCATGTCAGAAGTCACGGCGATCTATTCTAATCAGATTGTTTTAGATGGCGGTTGTTTTCTTATTCTGAGCACTATATACCACAAAGCTTTCCACTACTTTGTCACACCTCCTGCTAGCCTCGTGACCTGCGACTGCAACTCTAACAGCATTTAAACTAAAATCATTTTCACGACTTCTTCCCTGAATAAAGCAGTATTTTCAGCCCACTGTTTTTCTCATTTGGATATGTGCCAACCCACAGGCGTTATTTTTTTTTTTTCTTCAACTTTGAGAGTAAAAATAGGTGAGAGGCTGTCATTTCTTCTTTACTGGAACTTTTATTTATTTATTTAGTGCTTTCTTCTTTGGAAATAACTAAGCTGCAATGTGCATCAAGAGCCTATAGCAGATAAGCCAATCCTGTATGTGCACAGTGTGTGTGCGTACATGTGCAGGAGGCTTTATTAAGGCACCCTCGTTGAACAAGGAGCTGAGAAAAGGATAGGAGAAAAAGGCAGCGAGTGTGTCAGGAGGTAGGGGGGACTTACCGGCCATCAGAAGCAACAGACACCAACACCCATCCTCCCACTCATCATCCTCTCCCCTGGCATTGTGACTCATATAACCCATCTGAAGGCAAAGATAAGACCTTGTGTCTGCACATTACATCTTATGCCCGTGGTCATCCTGCACACATACTGTATCTAGCTGGAGCCTTCTTCCTCCTCGCCACACTTTTATATAAGGCTACGTTCTCATTAGAGGGCTTGATGCTCAATGCACATATTCATGTTTGAAGTGACCCATATCTGACATCAGTGTGAAAAGATCTCTGCCCTGAAACAACTCACATGCAACCGATAACGTCACATACACGGGGGACTGTCCATTGATCCGACGGTCCATTATTCCAAAACCCCAATAGTTACACAGATGATACTCCTAAATCATAACACATGACTCTGTATGACTCCTAGAGAAATACATTTGATATTTCATTTTAACAGCTCTTCTGTGAACTTTGTGAAAAAGTTAATTAAACTAAAGATGTGTGACGTTACTGTTTGACATCCCGAAACACCGCCAGTCCACGCAGTTTTTATAACATGTGATTTCATTAAATCAGAGTTGTGCTTTGGGAAACATGACGAATTTATCAGAAGAACTGGGTGAATCAAGAAAAGTCTGTTTAATAAGATAATTTACATTTTAAATGACTGACGACGAGGCAAATAAAGTCTTCAACTGTTTCCTACTGTCGGAGGAAAACCACCGTTAACATATTGATACAATTTAAGGCGAGCTAAACATCTACTCTTTCTAAAAGATCATTTATAATTTCTTACGACTCATAAGCAGACACTAACACATTCGCTGAACGTGATTTAACATCATTCGGTATCCAGTTTAGCTCCATGAAAGGTGAATGAACGTGATGCTTCCCAGATCAGTGGTGCAATTTAACCAAGTACATTTACTACAAGTACCGTACTTAAGTACAATTTTGGGAAATATTGTACTTTTTACTCCACTATATTTATATGACATTTTAGCTACTAGTTACTTTTTACATAAAAAACATATGTTTTTGTGATATAATGCAGTAATCATACTACTACCCAGTAATATATGGAATATATATATCTAAATTGACTCCAAATTGAAGAACTACAACATTAAAATGTATGTGTTACTGATAAAAACAGAATAATATAAATTCTATGAGAACACTTTAAAAGGAGCCGTTCTACATAATGAATACTTTTACTTTTGATATTTTAATTACATTTTGGTGATAATACTTCTCTACTTTGTCTTAATTCTGAATTCAGGAGTATTTTTAGTCTGTGGTATTTGTACTTTTACTTAAACTTCTTCCACCTGTCCCAGATAATGCTCGTCTGCCTTAACGACACACCATCATTAGTAAGCATCATATACGATGATATTTTTAACAATAGTGTCCGTCCAACTTTGTTGCAGCATTTTGTTGTCAACAATACAATGCCCAATGTGTACCAAGCCAGGTCCTTAAAGCAATTTTCCCAGTTTGTTGTGGAAGAACTACTGGCCTGCACCAAGCCCCGGGGAACTGACCTCACTGCCATTCAAAACCTTTCAGATAAACTGGAACGCCAACTGTGAGCGAGGTCTTATCGGCCAGCATCAGTGTCCGACCTCGCTAATGCTCTTGTGGTTGGATGGGAGCAAATCCCTGCAGCCAGGTTCCTAATCTGGTGGAAAGCATTCCCACAAGATCAGAGGCTTTTATAGCAGCATATCAATGCAGATGCTTGTGGGATAAGATGTGCAACAATTACAAAGGAGTGTAACGTTCAGGTGTCCGTACACATTTTGCTCATGTAGTGTAGATTTGGTTTTATTTGCTGAGGTTTGAGATATATGTCTCTGAGAGGGAACCCTATCCTACAGTATGGAGGGGATTGTATCTACCTGAATGGCTGGATACCAGTAGAATTATGTTTTTAAATATATAATTCGGATGAACAACGATTTAAAATACACAGATCACTGCTTTGCAATATGAAATAAATGAAAAGATGGTAATTGCATCCAAACTGTTTCCAAAAGGCTCTCGTGTCTAGTGCTTTCCAGAACAACAGATCATTTTCACCCTCAGCATCATTAATCGTACCAACAACAGGCTAATGGGGGCTGGCTCATTTAGCTAACAGAGCTAAATGAACTCATTGGTTGCACTGCTCTTGAAGCCAGCACGCATCCATCACACAAAGAAAAAGCTCCAAGACACAATCCCAGTAATGTTAGCCATATGTCAGCCTTCACTCAAATACATATGTTATCCCTAAATGGAAACTCCCATTTGGCAGAATATCGTGGCAATTAATTCAGCGGATATTTAGATTTGAGAGTAAAAATCGGGGATAATTGCGGTTTCTGTTTGGAAACACATGCCAGGCAGCGTGATTATGTGAATGTCATCAAGATGACTCCATTTTTCTTCTGCTGCACCGATTTATTCTTTGTTATGCGGCGTCTTTGACATTGAAACGTGGGTGAGGAAATCACTCGTCTCTCCGTAGTCTGTTTGATACACTTGAAGGAAGTCAGAGAGTAGAAGCAGCGCTGGAACAAAAGCCGTGCTTGTCAAATCACTCAGCGTATTTAAGCTTTTTAACATTGTTCTTTTCTCACCACATCTCCAACATGGAAACTATTTAAATTCTTTGGTAACACTTTATAATAATCATCATTTATAAATGGTAAATTCACAGTTAATTAAACTTAGTTAATAGTTATTTTACTGTTAAAAATGAAAGGATAATTAATAATGTTTACTAATTATTAGTATAGTTTATCTTCTTTTAACAGTTTATTGTTGCACACATAACATTTTATACACTATATATATAATTATCTGTTAATGGTTGAGATATTATTTCTAAATTTTAAAGAAATTGTTTGTAAAACATCTATAAAATTACATAGATAGATATTTGAAACACTTTGTTAATGGTTAATAATTGTAATAATCGTATATAAATATTATTTGGATGCTATTATAAAGTTACAATTGATGATTATAATACCTTGTTAAATGGTTAATACATACTTTGTAAAGCATCTATAAACATTATTTAGATAAATAGTTAATATTTTGTCAATGGTTAATAATTTGTTTCTGGTCCATCTATCTATGTAATGTTTATAGATGTTTTACAAATTATTTCTTAAAGGTTTACAAATCATTTGGTAATTATTAACAAATATTTAATATAGTTTATAAAATGTTATGATGTGTACAACAATAAACTTAATAATTAGTTAACTAATGTAATCAAAATGGAATTGTTATTGTGTCCTATCAGCTATGATATAATATATAATTTATAAACTTATTATTTCATATTACACAGAAATTAAAGCATTACTAATAATTATTAAACATTATTAATTATCATTTTATTGTTTATTAACAGTAAAATAACCAAGTTTAATGAACTATCAATTTACCATTTATAAATGACGGTTATTATAAAGTGTTACCAATTCTTTTTACCATTTATTTTTGTACAGACCTGTTTGTGCTTTGCGTGACCAGGTTGATGGTACATCTGCAACACATACCATGTAACCGTGGCAACTGAGGCTGCAGTCCAGTATGCAGCGTCTCATCCCCTTTCTTGACCTTTCCTGCTGTCTAATAAAAGCTAAATGTCCAACATACTCTATGAATTAAAAAAAATATATATATATTGTGCAGAAAAGATGAAAATGGGACATGAGATCATTCTTTATCACGTCATTGATTCTTTGTTGATTTGTGGCTTATTTTATTAAGACAGGTTTATTAATGAAATGGTGAATTATAAATTACAGCCTTAGTGTTTCTTCGTATTTTTATTCTTTACCCTCATAATGAGTAAACATGTCTCTAAGAGACTAAAGTCAGTTTTGATCAGTGTGGTTATGTTTTCACCAGTCAGTCTTCACTTTCTGTTCATCCCGGTCACCAGAGGCTCGTTCACTCAGTGGTGGTTTGCTGTTAAAGGGGAACAATAGAGAAATACTTACGCTTGTGAAAAGTTGTGTAATTGAGACAAAATAACTGTAGTGATGTCATCAGGCTATCTTGGTTTGAGCATGGAGATTCAAACATTTGTAAGCGTCTATAATCAAGATTTTTGTATGCATTAAATGGCTATCTGCAGAATCTGCTGCTCCTCGCCTTTACGGAGCTTTATAGTGAGTTTACGCTCATTGTTTATCTGTCCGACCCACTACTGTTTTGGTTCATTCTCACAGCTCTCATAGCATCATTTACATGTGTTACACTATGCATGTAACAAGTGTATAATGACACGCCGTCCCTGATCCGTCCAAGAGTAATGTAAGAGGGGTGCCCTGTGCGTCGGTCTCCGATGCCGAGGGGCACTGACCAAGCGGCGGTATTTGACGAGTTGGGAGAGAGAATGTGCTGCTGTGTGACAACAGACAACGGCTTCTTTGTGATGTCGGGTTACATGGATTTGCCGCGAGTTCACAAGTAGGTTGGTAGGATTGGCGTTTTATTTGTACTTTTTCTAGTAGGAGGTCGAAAAGTTGTCTCGAACGCAGCATTAGAAAGGGTGTAATGAAATATGCCATGGAGTTGCATCATAGGAAGTGTAGGACACATGTCTTGACGCATGCTACGGATTAAAAGTCAGGATATCTCTGCGGCATCTATTTATTTTTAATCTGTCTTGTCCCCTAACTTTGTGGAAGTTCAACACTAAATTTGGGGTCGTGTGTAAATAATGAGCCGATGATGTAACGGCAGTAAATCTGTTTTAGCAGTCTGACTGCTCAAGATGGAATAAAATGATGGCTCAACTTCCACATTATGTGAACAAATGGCCGCGGCTGCAGACTGTGGATGAACAGAGAATGGTCACATCATAATAAAACGGCATTAGAGCATTGCTCTGCTTGAAGGACAGAAGCTGCCGCCTCCGCTGGAACCTTAATTCAGTTAATGTTATGGAATAAATGGGTGGCAGCTCCTTGGGTGTCTTCACCTTTATTAACCTAGCTTCAATCTGCATCACGTGACCGACCGAACGCAGGAAGCACTTGCACTTGTCCCGATGATCTGTCTCCACCCAGGCAATCTGCTGGCACCGGGGAAGATGCCACAGCGCATTAGCAGCAGTGTGACGGCATGTGGCGGCTCAGTGTGTGAAAGCCCTCCTCAGAGAGCCCCCACAGGGCCACTGATACCCACAGTTGCTAACAGCTTTTGACTTGCAATTAGCCGGCCAAGTTTATCAGCAGCAATAGCCGCAGGAGCTGCAGCGGCGGCACTGCAGCTAGGGCACCTTTTTCAGTGCGTGCGCGTGTGTGCTCGTGGCTTCAGGGTAGAAGGGAGTACATGTCAGGCAGATGTTCTCGACTCCACACACAGCCTGTGATTAATCAAGGTGGCTGGGGTCATTGTGTTGAGTTACTTCTTCTTCTTCTGCCTTTTGTAACTCGCTTCATACAGATAAGACTGCACACGAGCAGACAGAACAATAACACACAAAAACTGGATACCGTGGCGGCCCATAAGGTCAAGCCCTATAAAATTGCATTAACCGAACCAGAGGGAAAGACTGTCATCTTAAGAAGTCCACCCACCCACCCGCCCTCTTCCCCCCACTCTGGCCTGTCTGCATGGAGCGGGAATTATATTACCCAGACCTCCTCCCAGTTATGATGAATCCCCAGCCCTGAGAAGACTGGCCAGCCCGACCTCCATTTGCGGGAGATTAGATCCTCTGATTACAATGCCAGCTACCTCCCACCACTAGATAAATCTTCGATGCGAGCCCAAAAGCAAAGCCCTCCAGTCCCATTGCAGTTAATAATTTAGTGTTAGAGGGGGACAAGTATTTATGATAATTCAAATGGAGCTGGAGATTTTTGACTAGATGGGAAAGCTAAAGAATGGCTTTAAGTTAAAAATGGCATTTTCTCTCCGACTTAAATTTAGAAATGTCCATATATTGAATTCAGCGTCACACATGATATCACATTACACGAACCTCTCGTGAAGGCTGAATATGTTTATTAATGTGCCGCGTAGGTGTGACTATGAATTAAAGTTCATTTGAAATGTCACACTGCCGTCAGCCTTCATATTAAATGAATTATGTGTTTGCCTGAAAGCTTTTGTTGGCATATTATGTGTCTGTATAATTGTTCATAGATCATTATGCTGCGAATGGGCAGGAGAGGTGGCGAGGTTAGGACGTGGTTTGCATGCCTAATTTGCGCTGTACATGCTTAACAAACGCTGGGTTACTTAGAAGCACTAATTTGACAGCGTAAACAGCCCACAGCCAGTAAGCATTGTGTACAGCAGTGGTTCTCAGCACTGAGCCATCAAGGCTGGAGAGCCTGCAGGGTTTTTCAGTCGGACCAAACACAGCGGCAGCTGATTTTCACTGATTCGTTCCACGTCTGTGTTTAACGCTGCTGTAGTGTTTGAAAGGAGTGAAAAACCTGCGGAGTCAGTGGTACCAGCCCTGTCTCCTAAAAAATTATGTTCCCATACAATGAAACTGCGTTGTTGATTTGCGTTTCAAGGGAAATGTTTTTTGTAGAGCTGCAACAATTAATCAATTAGTTTTTAATCGCCAACTATTTTGATAATCGGTTTGAGTCATTTCTTCAAGAAAAAAAGTCAAATTTTTCTGATTCCAGCTTCTTAAATGTGAATATTTTCTGGTTTCTTTACTCCTCTATGACAGTAAACTCAATATCTTTGAGTTGTGGACAAACAAGACATTTGAGGACGTAATTTTTTGGGAAACACTGATCGACATTTTTCACCATTTTCTGACATTTTATAGACCAAACAACTAATCGAGAAAATAATCGACAAATTAATTGACAATTAAAATAATCATTAGTTGTAGCTTTTGTATTTTATTGCGGATTACATTTGTTTTTGCAGTATCACAGATATGTTTGGGGACATATCATGCTCATTTTAGAGTTCATACTTGTATTTAGGGTGTTCAAAAAACACATTATTTTTCTCATACTGTCTGTCTGAATATACCTGTATTCACCCTCTGTCGGAAATGCTCCGTTTTAGCCTCTGTCTCTTTAAAAAGCCCAGTCTGCTCTGATTGTTTTAACAGAAAAATAAAGTGCAGCTTTGCAAAGGTAGTTCTCAAGCTGTGGGCGGTATATTCTAATGAGCCTGCATGTGACGTAGGAATTGGAGCCACATCTTTATGGCTTGTTGAATCACATGTTTTCTGATCTAAACTGTCCACAAAAAAATGACTGAAAAAATTATCTTTTCATGATATGTCCCTGTTAACATACAGTTATTTTACCCACATTGCAAAGACAGTACTCAGCATTTTCTTACTTATTCCTAGTGGTATCCAGTCAGTTTCTGTGTGATATGCGTAGGTTTTTGAGACATACTTTCAGAGACTATTTATTCACTAAATACGGAGTTCATGGGTTATCCTACCCAAGATATTGTTTCTGGTTACTGAGTTGAGTTTTTCCAATATCAGAGACGGATATCTTTTTCTTTGTATATTTATTCATTTGGGTGAACCGATTCTTTAAGACCAAATGAAAGTATTTGGGAGAGATGGTTTATGTGCCCTAAACTTTCACATCATATCCAAACACCAAAGAGATCCTTGCTTTATATTTGCTCTGCTGAATTGTCAACCTTGAAATGCTCAGTGATGAATTGTGGCGCCGACAGCTGCATCCATACTGTGCTGTATATCATCACACATCACTTAGATCCTCTGCCACCAGCGTGACCATTACCATATAGATGGTCTCTGACTTCTGACCCTGATCTGTCCTAGGTGTCCATGAATTGTGACTATGTGTTCGTCAATGGGAAGGAGACACGGGGATCCATGAACGCAAGGGTGATCTTCAGCTACGAGCACCTGAGCGCGCCGCTGGAGCTGACCGTCTGGGTGCCCAAACTTCCCCTGCAGGTGGAGCTTTCTGACAACAATCTGAGCTTCATCAAAGGCTGGAGGGTTCCCATTCTGCCCGACCGAAGGTGAGCCTCAATTAGCACGCATGCAATGTTATTGGGAAATCATAGTTTAATGCAGCTTTCATCTTATTTTCATAGCTTTGGCCATCACTGAGGACGGGGCAAGAAACATGAGATCAGACAGGTTATAAACAAACTTCCAGATTGGCCAAACTTATTTAGAAGAAAAAGAGAGGTGAACTGTAAAATTATTACCCAAACTGTCACAGCTCATCACAGCTCACTGGCCGACTTCCTGCCTCAACTTTGACCTACAGTAACAACGTATTCTCATACAATTGTTCGTATGATATTTTATGAAAAGTTTTTGTGTGCTCTCCTACAACTGTCCAGCAACACGTGTCAATTTCCGCACATTATATGCATGCAATCTTTTCAAATTAAATGTCCGTCTTCTCAGGAAACAACTTGGTTAGGTTTAGGCAACAAAACTACTTAGTTAGGTTTATGAAAAGATCATGGTTTGGGAGAAAATAACACCGGAAGTGGCGTTTCTTACGTACGGAAGTTACATGACAAATAAATCAACGTTGACTTCTGGTTTCATACGGGGTACAAACAGCTGTCTCCTGGGTGAAAGTCTGGTGTTTTTTGCCCCACCAATCCACCCCGAGGCGTTTTGTCGCTCTCTATACTTCCTGGTACACGATTACATGGATTACATATAAATTGATTTTGTGGGATGTATATAAATTATCCATCCATATATCCATTCATATATTTGTCAGGGTTCAAGACTAATATCGTCCCGTCATCACAGTGATGATAGAAAATGCATTTGGGATGCAGTTAACTTGCTATCGACACGTCCGGGGAACAAACCCAAATTTTGGGAAGAACAAATCTGTGTTGAAATCGGCAGAACGAGAGCTAGTTAACGTTAGCTGCTACATGCAGAACTGTGCTGACTACCGGCTGCTAACAACTAACGCTAACTAGGTCTCATCCTGGCGATTTCAACACGGGAGTTTCCATTGATTACATTATGATGCATCCAGGCTCTACTCAGTAAAAATGAGTAATTGGCGAATGTTAAATTAAATTCAAACGTTATCATGATGGGTTCATGAGGACAGCCTGATCAATACCATCCTGTGACCGTGACATGAACTTAAAAAAATAAAAACCCAGGCTGTAATAAACCATAATTTTACAATAATAGTATGTTTCAAGGGAGCATTCTTTTTCCTAAATATACCCTATGGTAAAAGCCAACAGAGCCAGTATGCATTAGGTGCAGTATCATTTTTTTTCTTTGTATTTTTGCACATGATTACCAGAGGACTCATTATCCAAAGAGCATGAAACCCTGCAGTGTTAGACATTAGAAACTCAAAAGCAGCCCAGCTTTCTCTCTCTCTGTTATCCAGGGTTTTATGTGAAGTTCCTTGTTTTGCTCCAATTAGATTCTCAGGCTCAGGTACACAGCAGAAATGTACCCTGCAAAATGAGGCTCTCAAGTGCAAATTGATCTACGAGGTTGTCATGTTTGTGTCATACCCATCTGAACCCATTTTAAACAACAAGTCCAAGACACAGGCTTAATTTGACTTTGGGTAAGTACGCAGAAAGCTTTTCAGAATGCATATTGGTTGTACCTTCAGATGGATAATGATGTTTTTGGGCTAACAAGCAGGTAATTTGAGGTGGTACTCCGAACTCAAAATGATGGTCAGGGCTGTTGTAGCTGTTTTTCCAAGAAGCTGCCACAGTGTTAATGCAGTCGCACAGCCATGTAGTACATGTCTATATTTACTTCATTAGGATATTCTCATTCAGCACATGGTCTCTGAATATACATCTCTACAACGGAATAAGGAATCAGACATCTTGGCTTTCATGTCAATATTATACAATAGAAGCTTTTGTCGATAGGAGGAATCCAGCGGGCAATAAAAAATAAATGAGCTGTTAGAAATATAACACCATTAGATGTGGAAAAAAATGGCACCGGTGGGAGATTAAGGTTGTTTAGAGGCAGGACCTCGATGAATAATGTGATCTTAGGTTAAGGAACCTGGGCTCATTAGAATATTCCAGCATTCTTGTCATGCATGGAGCCGTAACAAACAGGCCCACAACCCTTCATTTAGGAAATGTTTAATGGGAGCATTAACACTCACGCGGGTGGCTGCTGTCGTCGCTGCTGGAGTACATCACAGTAGACCAAATCCATTTCTACCCAACCTGAATACAAATGGGTGTTTAAGGAGTTGTTTGAAGAATTAAGGTATTTCAAATGACCTAGAGTGCTTGGAAAACATCTTGCATAGCCTCATTTTTCAAATATCCCCAATGGGCTGTAACAGGCTATAGGTGGTATATTTTTATGCCTCCGCGCAGGAGGCATTATGATTTTGGGATATCCGTACATCCGTAGTATTCTCATGAATGCGATATCTCAAGAACACCTGAAGGGAATTTCTTCAAATTTGGCACAAACGTCCACTTGGACTCGAGGATGAATTGATTGGATTTTGGTGGTCAAAGTTCAAGGTCACTGTGACCTTACATCCCATCCCATTCTCGTGCGATGGATGGTTCAAACAAACCCAGGACTTTCACACAGGAGAGCGGTGTTCGTGTCACGTGTGAAACCAAAGGTCAATGTTGACTTATTGTAAGGTATGTAACGTTAGTACGTTGCGTAGTTATAGATTACGTGACATTGCGTAACGTTACTACATTGCGTACGTAACATAGCCTACTTAAGAATGTTACAAAAATACTTATTTTAAACCAAACCACCAAATCTTCTTCTAAACATAACCAAATTATTTTTTTGCCTGAACCTAAAGAAGTTGTTTCCTGTGACAACGGAAGTTTATTTTGGAAAAGCAGATCATGCATCATTTGGAACCAAAGTCCGTGCAGTAGTGCTCAGGCGGGGCAGCCGCGGTATCGAGGTCACCCGCCAGAACCTAAAATGC
Source organism: Sebastes fasciatus (assembly GCF_043250625.1). Taxonomy (NCBI): domain Eukaryota; kingdom Metazoa; phylum Chordata; class Actinopteri; order Perciformes; family Sebastidae; genus Sebastes; species Sebastes fasciatus. Next base: position 5,644,844 of record NC_133810.1, read on the forward strand.
AATCAGCCTTTGAATTGGACTGGTTGTTTCAAGCTAACTGGTGTGTTTTAAAGTGTGTTTCTGAATCTCTATAAATCTTCCAACCCAATTTCTATGCGTGTAACTTCCACTTGTGCCTTCATGAAAATCAAAGACCCCTTGTGAGCTATTTCAGGTTGCTATGATTGCCACACAGCCCGGCCAGAGAATTCATTTCACTGCAGGTGCAGCATTTGTTTTCTTGCATGCTGTCATTTGGATTTACTGGGGGAATGTAATTTTACTTTTCCCTGTAGTTCTTTGCAGCATCAGGCAACTGCAGACAAAGACAGCTCCCATCATTCTCGATGGTGCCCCATGCAGCCTATTGAAGCTGCGGATACTGATACTGACTGGCCTTCCCGCAGGACTCTTTGTGTTTTCAGTGAGATTTCTGGTGGTGCTGTTGGACATATCTTTTGATGTATGCGACATATAATTTTTTGTTGTTGTTCTGTTTCCTGATGCATAGTTGTTGCAGTATCACAGCAGGCTGGGTGTGAGCCTCAGTGTAGCTTGCACTTCTATTTGAAAAGATATTTTACTTCACAGGAAATAAAAACTTGTTCTGGAGCTTTCGACTGTATCACATGGTCCTCCTCATCAGTAGAGTGAGTTTGCAAAGTTGCCATAGAAATGTAGATGTTTCCTTGATTCTGTGCACCTCTAGGACATTGGATATTTCACTTGGTTTTGTCAGGAACAGAGGTAGTAAGAAAGTAATGGCAACCCAGGGGTTGAAGATGCTGACCATGCAATCACAACTTCCCCAGGCGAAGATTTCCCCTTCCCCATCCCCTCACCTGTCAGCTCTCCTTTTTAAAAAAATAAATCCCCACAAAATGAGCATTTCTCATTTGGAATATACTGTATTTTATATATGACATTTCACACGTGAAAACATGTATTTCATATGCATAATTTTTGTTAATTGTACTCCCAATTAGGGAGAAACAATATTTTGGTAGCAAGTTGATGCAAAAATTCTGAAAACGTGACGATGCATGTTTTTCTACAGTACCACAGGTACTGTGGGGACCGTCAGGGCTCAAGACTAATGTCGTCCCGTCGTCCCGGTGACGATAGGAAATGCATTTGGGATGCAGTAAACTCGCTATCGACACGCCCAGGGAACGAACCCAAATTTTGGGAACAACAAATCTGTGGTGAAATCGGCAGAACGAGAGCTAGTTAACGTCCTGGCAGTTTCAACACATGAGGTGCCATTGATTACATTATGATGCGTCTAGGCTCTACTCAGTAAAAATGAGTAGTAGGCGAATGTTAAATTAAATTCAAAAGTTATCATGATGGGTTCAAATGTAATCTTATAAAATGTAGTTTTTGGTGAGAAACTTGAGTAAATCCAGTTGTTTGAAGGAGATGTTCTCACAGTATTGTAAAATAGATAATAGAGAGGGAATTATGACCTGTTTAACTTCCAAACAAAAACCAGTATACAAATGGTGATAAAGGAGTGGATGTTGAAGTGGATGGGATTCATTGTTTTACTTTTGATTTTTATTGGTATTGTGATATCCACACACTACTAGCTATTATTGTGTTTAGACTCAAACCCAAAGTTTAGAACTTGGGACTTGAACCGGAGTGTCAAGACTTGAAACGTCTTTTTAACTTACAAAACAACATCCTGGACATCTGCCATTAACAAAACAAGACCAATACCAACAACTGCCAACTGGTAAACTCTACCGTACCAAGACGCCAGGCAGACAGAGAATGAACAGACAGCAACAGGATTTACGAGAAGTCATCTTAATTCTGAGGAACGCCAGCACTTCCAATAACGCTGAGATAGCAGGATCTATTTGTCTTGACCTTGGTCTTGTTTGTTTGCAGTCATTATGGAGTGCTGCGGTAATGAATTAGACAATGTTTGCACAGGCCTCACAAAGCACTGTAAATAATACCTCAAAGTAAGAACTCGTTAGTCATCTCAAACACAATCCAGTTACACCAAATCCTGATGATTATCTGCATCAGACTTTGCTTCATTTTGTGATTGTTGGACTGAATTATTGTCTTTTCATTAAGTCCTCTCAATCCTCCCATCGCTCAGTCTATCCTGCTTATTTTCCTCCTCTCACAAGCGCTCCGACTCTCCTCTACGCAACCTCTAACCTCCCACACTCTCTCCCTCGCCTCCTTAGCTCTTTTATTTTCCTTCCTGTTGCAGTCTTTCCATCCTACATTCCTTCACTTCTGCAACGTGACACATTGTGAACCTTCATGCGCAGCAAGGTCTCTTGGCCTGCAGTGGGCCTTTGCTACAGTGCAGCAGAATTGCTCACTGGCTGCATTATCCAGCAACATGCTCTAAAAAAGGAAAGAAAGTGTAATCGGGCGGGCAGCCCGTGTGCACTGAAGCTTCAGCTTGTTCGGTTGTATCAGAGACTCTAATAAGAACAGACAATATTCTTCTCGGGGAGAAAAAAATATCAACCTTATTTTCAGGTACAGACTCAGGAAGGTAAACTTTTTCTGACCTGAGCCAAGAGTTGTGAAACTCCTTGACTGAGAGAGTCTTAGTGTCTCATCCGGTTTTTCCCTCCCTTTAACTGATCGAGTGACTGAGTGTCTGCTGTGGAGTTAACTCACTTACCAAAGAACAACAGCAACTACACGACCTGAAGCTACGCTGTCAGTCTCCAACACACAGACCGCCACGGTACCGAGTCCAGACGGAGTCCAGGCCACGGAGAAAAATGCATCATACCTAAGATCAGTTTTAGCTTCCAGTTTCCCAGTTCAGTTCAGTCTTTCTGTATTACATTACTTTTTAAGGTGATTAAAAAAACATCAGGCTACTGTGTTTTATTAGGTTTGCTGGTTTACGGTTATTTAAGCACTCACAATTTAATATTTGTTTTTAATTGGGGGACACATGACATTTAAAAAAAATGGATGCAGTAGAGGACTGGCTGTCCTGATTTAAGTCCCTAATGTTTATTTCTTTCACACATATAAAAAGACAGTAAAATACAATTCACACGAAAGGAAGATGAAATATGTTGGTTTGTTTGTTGGTTTGTCCGTTTGGAGGAAAACTCCAAAAGTCCGTGATGGATTTGAATGAAATGTTTTGGAGGGGTGGGGTGTGGCACAATGAACAATCCATTAGATTTTGGTGGCGATCCAGAGCATGATCCGGCTTCGGGATTCTTTTTCGGGGGCAGCAACGTACATGAAACCTGCCTTGGCGGAGGTCTGCGTTCTCCAAGTGCACTTCTAGTGTTGTTATGACTTCGCACTGGCGACAGCCGTGTCCAACCATCCATTCGTCTGTCTGTCCGTCTGTCCATCTCTCCAACCGTCCGTCCGACCGTCCGTCCAACCTATTCTCGTGAACGCAATATCTCAGGAACACCGGGAGGGAAATTCTTCAAATTTGGCACAAACGTCCACTTGGACTCAACGATGAACTGAATTTATTGGTCATGACCTAACAAAAACACATTTTTGGCCATAACTCAAGACATCATATGCTAATTATGACAATTTCACACTAATGTCTAACAAGATAAAATGATGAGGTGATGACATTTTGGACAGACATGGATGTAAACTGCAACATGACTTGTTGGCGGAGGCATACAACCGTGAGGTGGTAATTCTAGATTTACTGTAATTTGACTTCCCATGAATAAAAATGCACCAAGTGGAAAGATTCATATTGTTTAAATTTAGAAAAACCAAACTTAAAGGACATGCGTAGGCCTACTACAGGTATGCCACTTAATATTTGAGACAGACACCATAAGAAAGATTATTGTAACCACCAAATGGCTTAATTGCGTCAGTAAAACCAGGTTGTGTTATTTGCATTGTTGTTTCTACTCTCTATAGATGCAGTTGGTACTAATGCTATGCATCATTGCACCGACTAATGTAAAGTCCATACAGCTTTTTACCTGTCAGGGCAATCATCAGCTTTGCATTTTTTATTCATTTCAAAGAAACACATTCAACCAACTGACGCAGAAGTGATAAATTCATGACCCCAGGCTTAATCAGAGCGAAAGAGGTTCATGAGGTGGAGATAAAGTTGCTTGACGTATCTCCAATCATCCATGAGAGCCTTATGGGAAGCCCTTTTATTCCTATACATCATATAACCTGCCGGTGCAACGTTATAAACAGAGCAGGGTGCTGAAGTATTGGGGGGAGATGATGAGGTGTGGAGAGGTAGCATGCTAAAATGAATTAATAATCCAACCCAGCAGGTGGAGAGGTACACGCAACAATGCATTGCTGTTGAGGGAGTGTATCGTAAGTGTTTATGAGACCTCGGGACACAAGTGTTTAGCCTAATAATCGGACCTGTTCCTTGAATCAACGGGTTGGATATATACTTTGTCAGTGGCTGACAGCCGCGCTGCCTCTCCTGAATCTCAAGTCGTCCAGATAGTTAAGTCAAAGCTAAGATTAAGCCTCCTTTTAAGGAGGAACTGGCAGACTGTCAAGCCTGCTGAGTGAAGTTGGGTAACTCATGCATCTTGTTGTAGAGCAGATTGCGCTCGGTGGGGGATGCACCTGGCATGTTTAACCCCGCTGCCCAGGGCTCCTGTGAAATAAGAAGGGCATCAGTCCAAAACTCTGCTTTTCGGTGCCTATCATTCCCTCCCTGCTGGCTCGGAGGATTTTTTTTTTTCTCTCCTCATCGCCGTTACATCAGAACAGATTTGTGTGGAGCGCTGCCGAGTTTCTCTGTTATGATGTCAAATTATAGAATGAGTAGAGTCTCAAGAACAGAAGGCACACATTGAGACGTTGCATCGTGCCACAGCGGCTGAGCATAATTTAGCAGCAGCTGCTCGGTTTAAAGAAGTGATGGTTTTAAGTTTTTAATGTTTTTATGTGAGGTTCTCAATCTTTTTTGGTGGCAAATTCCAGACACTTTTGGCCAGAGCATTGAGCTTAGCTTCTCAAGTTTCTCAACTCATTGCCTCATTTTGCAGGAAACTCTGCTGCCTTAAAATTGGCACCCACAGTTCTCATGGGTGGTTTAGGATAGCTGCTACTTCATTGCTTCATCCTTGACACCACATAGAGGATTTTTTTATTTGCTATTTCAATTATTTTTCCCCTTTCCTTTCCATCTAAGGAGCACCCGAGACAGCGACGCAGACGACGAAGACGACGAGCGCCGGGTGAGTCGAGGCTGCACCCTGCAGTACCAGCGTGCCCTGGTCAAGGTGCTGACCCAGTTCCACACCACATCCACAGAGGGCACCGACCAGGTCATCACCATGCTGGGGCCCGACTGGCAGGTGGATGTCACGGACCTGGTCCAGGACTCCCTGAAGGTGGCCGACCCCAGGATAGCTGAGTTGGTGGACAGGACGGTGTTGGTGGGTCTGGAGCTGGGATCCACCGTGCTGAAGGTAAACGCACCACCCTCTTTACGCCTCAGTGCTGAGAATTCACATAAATCAGCAGTGAAAAATTAGGTGTCTTCTGATGACAAATGACGCGTCTGAGTGAAAAGCGGGCACGGCGTTCCTTCAGTGTGCCCACACACAAAAATGAAGGTTGAGGGAGGAAGATTTAAAAGTTGGAGCTCATCACTCTTTCTGAGTTTACAGCAGCGGTTGAGGGTAAAGATCCGGTTTCTCTTAGAGATGGTCGATGCCTCGCTTCAAGGATAATGCAGGTTTATTGCATTTCATAGTTTGGTTAGGTTATGATTAAGGCTGTCAATAGATTAACATATTTAATCACGATTAATCGCATGATTGTCCATAGTTAATCGTGATTAATCACAAATTAATCACATTTTTTATCTGTTCAAAATGTACCTTAAAGGGAGATTTGTCAGGTATTTAATACTCTTATCAACATGGGAGTGGGCAAATATGCTGCTTTATGCAAATGTATGTATATATTTATTATTGGAAATCAATTAACAACACAAAACAATGATAACTATTGTCCAGAAACCCTGGCAGGTACTGCATCAACTATCAATTAACCATTTATAAATGGTGGTTATTATAACCCAGTATTTTGTATCCCTGTCATCTTTCTTTTTCACCTTTTCTCTGCATCTGTTATAAAACAAAAAAACCCTCTCGGCCTCTCTGTAAGTGTTCGCTGCTTCTGATGTCCACTTCTCTCGAGTTAAAGAGCTCCCTGACGTGAAAGTGCATATAAATGCGTCGGCCGAGGCGGGTTCAAAAGTCCTTAAAAAGGGAAGCGGCACAAGTTATGAGGCCCGGGCGGTGATTTACCGACGCTTCACCGGTCATTTATGGGGACAGAGAGAAGTAACGGTCGGTGAGCGTTTTGATCACCGTGAACGATCACAGTTTCAGCCTGTCAGGAGAAAGAATGGCTGCCTGATGGATGCGTCCGATGATGGCGAAATAGGGAGAAAAGATAGAAGTCGCCAATCCATCATTTTAAATGTGCAATGGATCATTTGTAATCTGTTGAAGGGTATGAATAATTATGCATCAAGTTACCACCAGACGTAACTTGCCACACTGACTCGTAGCAATTGTAAATAAATAAATGAATAACTAGATAAGGCGTGCAGAAATGATGTCATCCCTCAAACATCTTAAAAGATTACGGATTGATCCAGAACAACGTGCTAGAGTTGGTCTGGATTAGATTAGTCAAAACTAATGTCATTAGATTACAGTCATGTAGAAATAGGTCCTCCATCAAGTAGCACTCAGCACCCATTTTCGATGTTGTCAGCTGATTGAATGGGTGTTTCTGGCCTGGCATCACTTCATTATGTGTAAATCAAGTGATCGCTGGTCAGTGATACCAAACTGAAACTCCAACTGCGTAGGTGGAAATGAATGAATGAATGAATGAATGAAATGTGCGAGGCAATTTAAAAAGTCTCCATTAAAACACCATGAAGGAAACAGAAAATTAGATCTCTGCGGGGATGAATGATTGATGGCTTACAAAAACCCAAATTACAAAGAAGTTACAGTAAAAAGATCTTCAGTTCGCTGAGCCTATTCTAAAAAAGAACAGGGAAATTATTATGCAGATTTTCTGAAAATGAACAGTGTAGATCTCAACAATGACCCTCCGAGTGAAATTTTTCCGTCTTTCAGAGGATTTGAATACGTCTTTGAGTCTTAGGAGTCTGATTCAACGTGTCCACCAGCTCATGAATATGAATACAGAAAAAAGAAGCAGCAGCTTTTGTGCAATATTCTCGACAGCCATTTGATTTCTCTCTTTTTGGAAGAACGGTGGAGGGTGATTGTGAGGATTAAGTGTCTCTGTGTTAGATTGGACAGGTCTGTTTAATTGAAGACACAAAAGAGAAAATATCTGAGGTTTAAAGGTAAAACTATAAAGATAGCAGATCTTAGTTTTTCTGTAAGAATACACCAAACCTAGTTAGAGTTGGGGGTTTAATCCAGAGGATAACTGAACAAGAGCTGCTCTGTTCGTCCTCTAATCAGAGATTATTTCATTAATATCTGCAAACACCAATCACTCGTCCAAAGAGAACAGAAATAGAGTCTAATCTACAGAATCATTAATCTCACCGGAAAATTATAGTTCAATATTTGCTATATGATGTATAAACAGTAAAGTATGGATCTCAACAATGTGATCCCCATTTATATGATAACTTCACTGGATGATTTCAGCCTGGTCTCCTAAAAATTAGGGCTGTCAAAGTCAACGCTAATCTGTTTAAACGCCACTAATTTCTTTAACGCATTAACACAATCGATCTTCCGGAGGTTGTAGCGGGCTCAGTTTTAAAGCTAGAGTGAAGATACTGATATCATATGAAACTAGAAAACCTAATGAATCCATTGATACCAACCATGTCATACTAGCTTGTCATGAAGGAGGAAAAATAACACTCCAAATTTACGCTACTTTATGCCCACTTTATGATAATCACATGCAGTTTGGGGGCAAGTCATAGTCAAGTCAGCACACTGACACACTGACAGCTGTTGTTGCCTGTTGGGCTGCAGTTTGCCATGTTATGATTTGAGCATATTTTGAATGCTAAATGCAATACCTGTGAGGGTTTCTGGACAATATTATAATTTGTTTGTGTTGTTAATTGATTTTCAGTAATGAATAAATACATACATTTGCATAAAGCAGCATATTTGCCCATTCCCATGTTGATAAGAATATTAAATACTTGATAAATCTCCCTTTAAGGTACATTTTGAACAGATAAAAAAATGTGTGATTAAATATTTTAATGGATTGACAGCCCTGGCTCCTATACAACGAAATTACATCGTCAATTACGGTTCGAGGGAACGTATTTTATCCCGGATTACATTTGTTTTTGAGGTATCACAAATATATTTCCAATCAAAGTCCGCGGAAGTCCACATAGCGAGGGAGGTCGGGATGGATTGATTGGTCAAACACAGGAAACGTAATTGAGAATGCAGTTTTGAAACGCCAAATGCAACACAATTTGTATTTATTATCATTGAAATTATATTTAATTATTGGTTTCTTGAGTGAATATGCAAGTACAACAAGTTCCACCCACCATTTAGCCTCTAAATGATATACTGTACCATGCTCAGACTCTTCAAATATTATCTCTTTGAAAATAGAGAGAGAGAGAACATAATAAAAGCAGTGAAATTTCCAAACAAACTCCCACGCAACAGCCTCTATCCCAAGAGGTCACATAAAACCCGGGACATTTGTCTCGTGTCATTCCCCCTTTTTCTGTCTCTTAACACTTTGATCTGCCTAATAAAGTTGAATACGTCCCCTGAGAAAGTCATCGTTTTATTGGAGTGACTATCGGGGATGCTATCGCGGTTGCGAGGCTCTGTAGCTGTCGAGGGAACCTCTGCCTTGCAGGGTTTATTCTGCAGCTGTTGCACTCACTTACTCTGTAATGTGGGAAGCTGTGTAATTGCCTGAAAGTTTACAGGACGGTAAAAGTTGAAAGCGAGGGTCATGTTTTCATTTTTCACTGCGTTTTTTGAGAGGTATTACATTTGTGTTTCATCAGTTCATCCTCTTGGAAGAGAAGCATTTTGTATTTTGTGCAAACAAGCATAAAGAGGCAGGATACATCTCGGCGCTCGTCAATGTTAATTACACTGATGGAAGGTTTAATGAAAAATGGCCATCGTTTCTACAAGATGAAGGCTAGAGCTTGTAGAAGTCAAAGCGTAACCAGTCTAAACTGATCTGTCAATTAAAGTCTGCAAAAATAATGGTTCTTTTGCTAAAGCTCTTCTTCTGAATAGCAAATAGTATTTTTGGGGGAGTTTTCTTTATTGACATTGTTCATAGATACTGTCTGATGTTGTTAACTGATGTTAGATGCTTTATATGTGTGCTGAATATTAAATCCAGGATAAAGGTAATACAACAACCAGGGGCAAAGCCGCCAAGGTGAACTGCTTTTATACGTTTGACCCATGAATTAACTTTGATATAGTACATTAAATGAATTATATAGTATTATATAGTACTCCTCTGAATTAATTTACTATGTGCCTTAAAAATATCTATTTTTACAGAATGCACAAGGAACACGTTTGACTTTGTGGATCAAAAATACTACTCGTAGTAGTGAGTTTTCTGTTTCCTTATTTATACACCAAGAGAATTTCAAATGAAGCTGTGAGTGTATATTTCTTAAAAACAAAGATAAAACTACCCTACGCGCCTTCACACTTTGGCTGTCCCAAGTGGCAGCAAGAGAAAAACTGTTTGAATTTCCCAAAATGTGAAGGGCTTTCAATATGCTGCTGGATTCATACTGCATATAATGTCTCATACTGTTTGATCGGAGTTACTACCAGTCTCCCAATTAGTGGGAACGACATACTCATACAGCTGTTCAACTTTGTAATTTAGTTGTACTTATACATTTCTTTTTTAATTACAGAAAATCTCACAGAGTGCAATTTTAACTTTCAACCAGCAAGAATTTCTTTTAGTGTAATGAAGCATAATAAAAGTATAACTGGAGGTTTAAATTGCCTCCTGCAGATCCCTGCATTACACCTGACACACCAGGTGGTTTGTTACTTGGAACCATATGAGAAGCCGTCATTGGAAACTGTTTGGAAACTGGCAGGCAGCAGGTGTCAATCATACTCTTGCCAAAGCCAGTCGGGAGAAGAGCGAAAACATCTTTTCCATCGAGGGAAGCCCTCGCAGTGCCGTGTTTTTCTCCCCTCTTTCAATGAAGAAATACTCTCCAGTTCTGATATAACTGATGCTATTTCAGCTACACTAATCTCTTTTGCTTGTTTAGAACGAAGAGTCGCCTCTCCATGTCACGTCACACACAAACCGCACCCAATTTCCTGTAGATGATGCTACTCGTGGTCAGAAACACTGCTGAAATACACTGTTTCACAGGAAAAAACACAACCAAGTCTAGCTACTCACGGTCAAAAAAACTGGTGAAATACACTCTGGGCCAGGGGGAAAAAACACACCCAAGTCTGGCTCCTTGCGGTCAGACACACCGGTGAAATACACTCTGCTTCACAGGAAAAGACACACCAAAGTCCAGCTACTCGCAGTCAGACACACCAGTGAAATACTCTCGGGTTCACGGGAAAAAACAGACTAAAGTCCAGCTACTCACGGTCAGAAATACCGGTGAAATACACTCTGGGCCATGGGGAAAAAACACACCCAAGTCCGGCTCCTCGCAGTCAGAAACACCAGTGAAATACACTTTGGTTAATGGGAAAAAAATACACCGAAGTCCAGCTACTCACGGTCAGAATTACCGGTGAAATACACCCTGGTTCACGGGAATAAGCACACCGAAGTCTGACTACTCATGGTCAGAAACACTGGTGAAATACACTCTGGTTCACGGGAAAAACACACAGACAAGTCCGGCTACTCGCGGTCAGAAATGCCAGTGAAATACACTCTGGTTCCGTAGCTGCCAGTAGCTCCTCACAGGACTTTAATTGGTCCGGTCACAGGCTGGCTGGATACTAACGCAGTACTTGAAGCCTGACAAGATGGATTTTCATTTGATTCCGTGATCCCGTGATCCCGTGATATCGTGAGAATCCAGCTGCCACGCAGGTTAACCCTGCATTAACACCTATGGTAAAATAGGGCACAGCTGCCAGTGCAAAAAAAAAGGTGTTCCTGATCTCTTCTCGAGGTGTGTTTAGAGTGTAAACAGTGTAATTTTCTGTAGATGTGTGAGGGTGCTTCGTTGCCTGGCTTGTTTTCCTCAGGTGTGTTTCTGCCACAGAAAACAGTGCAAGGTACCCATGAAATTTACAGCTTGCATGAATAAATCCTCCACTGACATTCGGTTGCGCTGCACAGCAAAAGTATGATTTATTGAATGAAAGGTTTGAGAAGCGTAGAGTGTAGTAGGGAGAAGATAATATAGTGCGGTGCCGGTAATATGCTCCAGCATGACTGAGTGCTCACCCATGTTTAGTGATGGAACTCTGCTGGTCAGTCAGTGTCAATCTGCAGCGTGGACTCATCGTTGATCTTCTCTTTGCCTAAAGCATCAGCGAAATAGTGCCGCGGCTTCCTGAGAAGGCCACCGACGCGACGCTCGCCACGCACAGATACACATAACGAAGCACTCAGCTGTGACTGATAGAGGAGCTCCTCGTTGAAGAACATGTAAAGTGTAACTACTTTCGTGCTTCGCTTCACCCTCTCCTGCCCGCGGCACCGATGACAAATTCAACTGGGAGCCGAGCTGGAAGGAGCTACACAACTACAGCTGACCTCTCAGAAATACAGACACGGAACACATTCATCATTCATTACTCGGTGTAGCTGCGAATCAATATTCATCCCACATTGTAAAATTTTTGTCAAAATAGCGCTGTTTACTTTCAGCCGGGAGGTGCGGGCTTTTCATATGTTAATTATCTCCCACCATCAGAGTGGGAGGAAGTGTTTTCGAAGTGAAAGGGATAGATTGAGTTCAAGAGTATTTTTTTTTTCTTCTGTCCCAATTAGGATTTTAAATAAACCCTGCCACAAGATTCAAATTGTTGAAATTGGCTTGATGAATGTAATATGAAACAGCATTTTTTTTGTCCTTAAAAGCACAGTAGAGCAGTGATCACATTAACATAGGTATGGGTAAAATGTAAAACAAAACAAAAAAGGCTGCACAACACAATTAGAAGTGATGTCAGGTGGGAGGCCAGTGAGGGATCATGTTTCTACACTGTTTGGTAATGCATGATGCGGGTGGTAGTTTGGGAATTTAACTAAATAAAGCAAATGATAAATACAGTTAATTAAAGGGACTGATTGTAGCGTTCTAAGCGTATAAATGTAGCGGGTTGGCGCATATGCGCGCTCGCATATGCGGGCTCGCATGTGGCCGCTGTCTCGTCTCCTCTGCCTGCTCGCCTTCACTCAGACAGCGCGCACGTTCTCGCGTACTCGCTCCACCTCTAGACGTGATCGCGCGCTCACTCCACACTGCAGAAGAGTTAGTTTAGCTCTGAGAATATCTAGTGTATGTAGTGGACGTTTGTGTAGAAATAAATGCTGCCGCTCCTCCAGACCAACAGAGGTTTCCCGTGTCTTGTGAAGTGACGGGGCTCCTCAACGAGTTACGTTATCATCTCGTTACCGACCGGGTGCCGGTGTCTTCGGCTGCCGGCTGAGGTCGGGAGGCGATAATGTAACTCGTTGAGGAGCCCCGCTGCTGAAGCCTGCGCTGAGCAGGAAAAGCCAACACTAGGATCAGCATTGATTCATGGAGAGACCTTCGTCTGGTCAGCTAACATTACTGCCAAGCGGCTGAAATATAGAGTGATATTGTGGTTTTAGCTGACGTCTGTTGCCTCACTGTTTTGAGCGACGCTCGTTCATGTCTATTTAGAGCGAGCAACGCTGACTTTCGTTGATTTCAAGGCCACAGGTGTCGCTGTTAAGCAGAATTTCTGAATCTTACAAATAGTCCCTTTAAATATTTATTTTTATAAATTGAGAAGTACCTAAAATTTCAAGTAGTTCAAGTGTTGTTGTTCACTTCATTGTGTAAAAGAAATATTAAATATTAAGCAGGCAAAATATAACATCCATGGCAGGTTATTGCCAAGGTGAATCATGTCCTGCCAAGTTTGTCCTAGCACGTATTTTTAGCCATGCATGCAGCATGGAAAAATCACTAACTGTGGTAAAAGAAAATGAGGCAATCTGAGGGGAAATGAATAACCAAATTGCAGCACTTCATCAGCAAAATACACCCTGGAATACATCACAGACATCACAAATTGATAGCAGTCGGGGAGGAAATCTTTCCTCCTGGGTTTTAATTTCTAATGTGACAAAAGCTTGTTTGAAGCTTAATTTCTTTCTGCAAGTGCCAGCACTTCTGTCCCCCAAGTGTTATTTTAAAAAAACAGAAGAGTGCATCTGATAAACTGTGACCATTGCTGGATCATTATTTTGAGACACTTGTGATACAGATGGACCTTTTTGTACTGACCAGTCTCTCTCTGTGCTCTGGACTGAAGCGCCTGCGACTCATGTTTGTGCCAATTATTAATAGCTTTAAAGCTGTCAGTTTCAACTAAGTTTCAAAACCCAAAGTTTCTGTGGCATCCTGCAATTGAACTATTTTCAGCTTCACACAATAAACGAATAATTTGGAACTAAATACAAACTCTCACGTCACGTTGGCTAAACACTTACCTTAGCTGTATTCTCACGATGTCGGGAGATAACACGAGAATCTCAGGATCACAAATCAAAACAAACTTCCATCTTGTCAGGCTTCAAGTAAAGCGTTTGTGTCCGGCAAGCCAGATCAAGGACCAATCAGCATCCTGTGAGGAGCTACTAGCAGCTACGGGCGTGGCTTAAGAGCAACGATTTGGCCAAAGCAACAGCACAAAACATACTAACAGATTTATTCATGAACAACAAGAGTCCCCACTAAAAAATGTAAAATCTTGCAAAATCTCTCGTGATCAAACGTGACTTTAGAGTAAACAAACGTGGCGGACGACGGGCAAATTAGCGATGTTAGTTTTTATACTTGGTACTGAAAATTCACAAAGAAAAATAATGGATGAAGTCATGGAGACACGTTAAATAAACTCTTGTGTTATTGCCACAAATCAACAAGTTGGTCCCCCACTTTTGAGCTTCATCTTACTTTATGCTTTGCATTTTGCATGCATGCTTTAGCCACGGCCGCTATGACGACGGCTGTTGTGTCCTTGCGCTTAAGTCAGCTTGGTTCCCAATTAGCTATCGTTCTTTCCCACGTGATTGTGTCCTCAGCTGTCCTCTGGGTTCCCCAAACACAACAAGATATCCCATCGTAAATATTGAACATGTTTAATATTTGCAATTTGAAATCGGTACGGTCAGGATGAACTTCCAAGCAGATCAGGAAATACAAAAAACACTCTTAACATACCTCACACCACAGGAACATCTGGAAAGATCATCTTTAGAACAATCAAAAAATCTTAGCTTTGCTCGCCATTGTCGGGATTGGCTTGACTCATGTAGTGTGTGAGAGGCAACTGTTCGTTCAAAACAACAGTGGCGATCCTGTAGAGGTCAGCGTAGCTGCAATAGCATCAGTTCTATCAGAACTGGAGAGTATTTCTTCATTGGAAGAAGAGCAAAGAACGACACTGAAGGCTTTTCTATATGGAAAAGGTGTTTTTGCTCTTCTCCCGACTGGCTTCGGCAAGAGTTTGATTGACAGATGGTTCATCCAATCACCTGCCAAGTATTTATTTTTATTTTTTCCAGACAGTTTCCAATGAGGGCTTCTCAGATGGTTCTGTGTATCAAACCATCTGGTAGGTCAGGTTAGCTAAATCCACCCTCAGCAACAATGTTAGTGATGAGAAGAGTCCAGACGAGACAGAAAACAGAAAACGTATGTGTAGTATGGGCAAAGTTAGGAATTATAAGTTTGTAGTGTTGCAAAATATGTCCATTTTTAACATCACTGTGCTTTAATATCAATAACAGCCCCGTGGCTCAGGGCATAAATTACATTATCTCATGCATGATTCTTGGCAGGTGAAGTGTTGCATCTTTGAGCTATCTTGCATCTATAAGGAGATGTCCCTTTGAATTTGCACATAATCTGAAGAAATGACTCATTCGGTGCACTTCCAAGGTTTTTTTTTTCCTTCACATTCAAGCTTCTTTTTGTGTTTTGGCAACTGTGGGTGGCGACTGCTATGAGCCATCATATCTCTAAATATCACTGGGTGCTGCTCTTGTCCAAAAATGTGTGCTTAGGCTTCTCTTTATTATTATTCTATGTTTCTATTATGTTTCTATAATGGTGCCTGTATATTTGAAAAATGAAAAAGGCACAGGAAGATTTGGGATAAAGAATCTATAGATGCATGAAACAGCTTTGTGTGACGTCTGAGGGTCTGTGTGCGCCAACTCTAGGAACAGAAATAGCAGAGACTGGGGGAGGTTGAAGCATTGATACCAAACTTGCACTGCAGCACCTGATCTGCGTAGCGACAAAGTGATGTTTCTTAAATATCCCTGAAATTGGATACATGACAGCTGAGGAATAAATGCCTACACAGTATAATATGTTTCCATCGAGGATCATAACCCAGAACAAGATTAGATTCTGTGATTACATTTTTTGATTTAGACAATGAAGGTGAACAATGTGGAGCGTTTTTTGAGTCGTGTTTTGACATTTGTACACAGTCGCCAATATTGATTTTAATAGTATTTCTTTTAGTTTAATTGGCCTGTGAAAATATCAGCAACAGTGGAATGGAATGTGAAATAGCAGAAAATCAATTGAAGCAAACAATTTCGCACCTCATAGGATTTATGTTTTGACGTGTTTTTACACAGAAACTGACATATTTGTGCTCAGGACACATCTTTCATCCGTCTGTCACTCTTAAACTGAATCCATCCCTAGAAACAAGAAAGATCCACCATCAAACTATTGCAAAGTTGTAACAGAAAAATCTCCCGTACTGTAAGAGAGATCCATCATGCAACTGTTGTCCTCATGAAAACTTTAAAAGTTTATTTATGCATCCTTTTACTATCATGCTTTAGGGCTTTGCATGCACACTAGTATGTGTGTGTGTTTGTGTGTATACAGTATGTGTGTGGTGCCTAGTGAACCATAACTCTGCTTTCTGGCACATTAATCCATCACATCCAAACAATATGCATAGAAAAGTGGAACCTGACTGCAGACTTTTTTTGCTGCGTAAAGGTTTGTTCTGCTATTTTGAGCCCTGAAGCTTTTACAAGTACGGAGGATCCAATGTCTTTATACAAATTTTCAACAATACTTTTGTGACATTATAACACTGATAGTAATGCAGCGCATAGACAGCGATACACTGACCGGTGAATTCACAAAGAATGGATTGCTGATAGCTCCGTGAATTGCGCATCGCTTTCAACCGCTATCCGCCCCGTCTCAAAGTCCAATTCACAAAAGATACCGATGATGATATTACAGCACAAATATAAAGTTTTGCAAGAGTGCAATTTGCCCTTTTTTTGCAGAGAGAGAGGGAAGAAATAATTAGTACATTTGTTTATATAATAACCTTATTTTTCAATCATTTTTTTCCTCATGTATTTACAAAAAAGTACATGTAGAGGAGCTTTAATAATTTATTTTTTACGACACAACAGTCACTACATCCCTAAATAAATGAGTTTAAAAAGAGCACGACAATTCCTTTGCCTGAATACAATCCAACACATTCTCACTCCCAACTCCTCAAAGTTAGGGGTCTATTTCACCCTCTGCGGGCACTTTGAGAAGTTTCTTTTTGTCTTATTTGTGCAGGTTTAGCGTCCGCAAAAAATCCTTTTGTGAATTCGCCCCACAGAGTGTTGTGCAGAGATACATAAAGCAAAAAATCAAGGGCAGGGAAGTGGAGGTGCTGTGGAGGAGACATGGTCACACGCGGCTACAGAGAGGCTTTCACACAGCCGACACCGCTACTTAATTGTTACCAACCATTAACCTCTGTAGGCTAAGAGGACATTAACGAGGAGCATTACGCTATTCTTGTAGCTGTGCAACACAAAAGGTTGACAACAATCATCAAGCCATCTAATTAGCGTGAGCTATCATGTTGTAACGAATGCCAGATTACTGACATTATGCACTTGGTTTTCTTGAGGACAGTAGAGCTTCTGCTCGGCTGCTTTGTATTGATTTCAGCGCTGCTTTCAACACTCTTCAGCCGTATACCTTCTAATTCGGAAACCTAGACAACTGGATGTCAACCCTACAGTCATGGGCGCCAAGTTAGAGTTGAAAGTGGGGGATGCAAGATTAGCGACAGACAAGGGGAGGTATGGCAGGACATTTTTCATTTAGGCTAATTAACCCCTGAAAGCGCCATTTCCTGCAATATAGAGCCTTCAATCATGACCGCTAAAGCTGCTCTTTCACCATTAAGCTCGGTTTAAATTGCACTATGTATCGCAGTGTTTCCCCACAGGATTCTGTGAGATTGTTCTGGGTGGATCTCAGACCCTCTAGGGGCGTCTGGTGCTCCCCAAAGAGAAAAATGCGTACATTTGAAAGTTAAATGCATCCATCTGGTGCACTTTGAGAGCAAAATGAAGAGGCTAGATGTATGAAGAACTTTGTGTTTTGTCCCGGCCGTCGCGTTCGAGTAGGCACTGGGCTTTCCATTAACTACAATGTATGCAGCAACAGTAAACGCTCAGGGAAAGTGCACCAGGAGTGCGGTGACGTAGTTTAAAGAGCGAAAGAGACACAGGGTGAATGGGTACAACAAACACAAGGCTTTCATCCAGGAGACCGCTGTTCATGTCGTGTCTCGTGCGTTACGTTTCACTTTCGCTTCGCAATGTCCAGCGTTCACAACGTTTGGTTTCATTTTCACTTTATAAACATTGTAGTTTTAAGCCCAACCTTGTTGTTTTTTCCTAAACCTAACTAAGTGGTTTTGTTAAACCCTAACAAGTGTTTTTGTTTAGTTCACAACATTAAGCATTAAGTGTTTACTGCAACCAAAAAGTGACGCCGATGGATCAAACGGTCCTGGGAAACGACGAGGTCTGGGCGAGGGATGACCAGCGTTCATATGAGAAAAGGGCTTAAAGACGGGAATGTAATTGAAATATGAAACGGCCAAATACTGTATAACAATTTGGAAAAAATGATGTTTTTGTTTTATCAGACTGTTTGGGAGTGTTGTCGGGTATAGAATGACTGCACGGTTTGGGAACCTTCCTTCATCATTGAAATCAAAGTTATCGCATTTGGTTCAGACTGCAGATGAAAATCATCAGTCAGAAAGATGATCACAATCTTCAGTCCCTCTTTGACCAGCGCGTTTTAATTAAATAGGTAAATATAATCCTCTGTGATCCGTCCCATATTCTGTATTCTCAAACTCCAGAAAAAAAATATTTTGTCAAATTTAGCAGAGTATTTGCTTAACTAGATATAAAGATACCTCAGAGTTGCATAAAAATCTGATCTGCAATAAATGAACATTGTGTGCTTGTTATTTCATTTCTTCTATTATCAAATGTATGTGAACCTCACTCATTAAACAGCGTAGAGTACCAGCTACAGGGGCTGTAATGAGAAGAGATTATCAAGCCACTGCTCTGTAGACTGTGCACTGTGTGTTTATGATTTTGAGCACAACAGAAATCATAATGTCTCCAGACCAAATTAATAAAACCAGACACCCCTGCAGATGCATCTGTTTCCGCAGATGATTTGGCTCGAGCCTTTACATGACAGATTACATTGCACCAAATTACACGACAAATTATTGCACCAAATTATGTGGCACTTAGATGTTGAGCCAAAGGAAGGGAAAAAAAAAATTGGACGACCATTGATGTAGAAGTCACGCAAGGGAAGACGCAGCCATAGCAACTGTCACAGCAAGTACAGTATAAAGAGGGAGATTAAAGGCTTCAAGTAAAGAACCATGTCATTTTATTTCTATTTTATCCTTCTTGCCTGTTTGAATCCATCCATCCGTCCATCCATCTGCAACCGCTTATCCCGTTAGGGGTCGCGGGGGGGCTGGAGCCGATCCCAGCCGACATTGGGCGAAGGCAGGGTACACCCTGGACAGGTCGCCAGTCCATCGCAGGGCTGACACATAGAGACATACAACCATTCACGCTCACATTCACACCTACGGGCAATTTTAGAGTCCACAATTAACCTAACCTGCATGTCTTTGGACTGTGGGAGGAAACCGGAGTACCCGGAGAAAACCCACGCTAACACGGGGAGAACATGCAAACTCCACACAGAAGGGTCCCAAGCCGGATTCGAACCTGCAACCCTCTAGCTGTGAGGCGCCAGTGCTAACCACTGCACCACCGTGCACCTGCTGTTTGAATCCACATTTTCAAAATGTCACATCAAATTTAAAGAGTAACTAAACCCCAGAGTTTTTTGCTGAAGTGCTTCTACCCTGGAAATTCAAAAAGTTGCCTCTAGAACGTCATCGGCTCATTTTCTGTAACCAGTGTAGCGTTACAAATGCCTTTTCTCTCTTTTCTGTGGATTTGAAATTAAGCCGTCAGCACATTACAAAACCTGGTGAATCAGTGTTAATGACTGATTATCTGGCAACAGCGATGTGCTTTCCTACGCTGTGGCAAGAGTGTGTCGATGAAGCATTAAGTTGTTAAGTTTTACTCAGCATTACTTGACCCCAAACTGCATGTGATTATCATAAAGTGGGCATGTCTGTAAAGGGGAGACTCGTGGGTACCCATAGAACCCATTTTCATTCACATATCTTGAGGTCAGAGGTCAAGGGACCCCTTTAAAAATGGCCATGCCAGTATTTCCTCGCCAAATTTTAGCGTATGTTTGGAGCGTTATTTATGACACCAATGTTTGTAGATTCATACTTTGGAATAAAATGTCAAGATTTGGACCTGAATCCATCAACAACACTAATACATACCCATATATATTGGTTGGTTTTCAGCTGAAACAGATGGTTTGGGGGTTTAGTTACTCTTTAAAGGACCCATATCATGCTTATTTTCAGGTTCATACTTGTATTT
This sequence comes from Sebastes fasciatus, assembly GCF_043250625.1. NCBI lineage: Eukaryota > Metazoa > Chordata > Actinopteri > Perciformes > Sebastidae > Sebastes > Sebastes fasciatus. The sequence continues at coordinate 5,664,902 of NC_133810.1, forward strand.
TGTGTTTCTAATAGAACTGCTGTCTGCTTAAATATACCTGTATTTACCCTCTGTCTGAAACGCTCCGTTTTAGTGCATTTCAATGGAATTGAAACGGAATTGCGTTGCTAGGCAACAGTTTGGGTCCATGTTTACTTCCTGTCAGCTGATGTTATTTACATACACTGCAACAGGAAATAAACTGGGACACATTTAGAATGTTTACGTTTAAAACCGTGTAATGGTCTAAATATTGTATATTTGTGACATCACAAATGGACAGAAATCCTAACGGCTTGTTTCAAAAGTGCAATTTCTGAATACGGGCTGTGTGTATTTCTCCGTATATTGAGCGTTTTGATAGTTTAACAGTATTTATATAGCACTTAAACCTGCTTTATAATGTAAAAGACCTGAAAATCTAACTTTTTACAATATGGGACCATTAAAAAAAATTGGCGTTTACACTTAATTATCTCGCTAACTTTCACTGCTGACTTGTAGACTTAAAATACTTTGGACTAAAATGTCAAGATGTGGACCTGAATCCATCAACAACACTAATAAATACCCATATATATTGGTTGGTTTTCAGCTGAAACAGATGGTTCAGGGGTTTTAGTTACTCTTTAAGATTTCTAAACAATGTTGTTTGGAAGCAAGACTTTAGGCGATGTGGTCGGCTTGCTGTTTCAAGGTTCCAGTTGACGATGATTGGGGAAGCTTGTCAGAGCACCAAACCCTTCACCGCTCTAGCTTCGCATGCTGAGTGGGAAAGACGCTTGAGCTGAAGGTGGAAAAGATTTTCCCCGTCTGACTCTGAGGACAAGGCCAACGCTTCGCTGAATGGCTCTTTACTTTGTTCAAGCCCCTCATGACCTCTGGTCGCCGTAGCAAAGTGAAATGATGATCTTTTAAAAGTGCTCAAGTACCGGGCGCAGAGTACCCGAAGAGAACGGCTTTAAATCGTTTTGGTATTTCACATGGTGACACTTAGATGTGCACCAGTGTTTCTGCTAACCGTCACTTTGAAGGCGTGAGGTGACCGCTTCAGATTGTACCTCGTTGTCTGGTCGCTGATGGATTCCATCTCGAGTGTTTGTTTTTTCCTCTATGATAGACAGAGAGGCATTGACATATGGATCCAAGACGCGCTGGAACAAACAACAGCACAGAGCACTTTAATCCAAAATTGGCTTGTCATGGGCTTTATGAGCTTCAGAAAAACAATAAAGCTGTTGTCTATTCTGGACTTAAACGATGTCCCTCTGTCATGTGGAGAAACAATAAAAGAGCATCTCTTCTCTGCAGGTTGAGTCTCCGCTGGCAGTGGACGCAGTGTTGGGAGAGTCGGAGTTCTCGGTCACAGACGAAAAGGTTTCCATCACGGAGATGCGTGTTCACGCCGTCTCGGGCCTGACCCTATCGCTGCAGCCCAGCCCCGGCAACAGCCACACCATGGTGGCCAAGGCAACTGGCGTCCAGACTCTCACCGCTCCCAAGCAGGTAACTCATCATCACACAGTGCAGAAAACGAGAAGTTATTATTCATCCAGTCATTGCTGTTTCATTTATGTTCACTAGCAGCTTCATGTTCATGGTGAGATGACTACATTTGTGCACAACCACAAAAACTGAAGCAGTACTTAAAACTCGCAATACATATCGAATCGGCACCAAAGTATCGTGATAGTATCGAATCGGGAGATAGGTGAATTGTCCCAGCACTAATAATAAAACACATACTGAATAATTTATGTAAAAGTCTGTATATAAAACTATTTAAAAATACATATTTTTTTCAAATCTGAAAGTATTCTACTTCAATCCATATTTGTTGGCGTTTAGTCTTTCAAAACATATTTGCTCTCCAGCTTGATGCACACAGAGGGAGGCACCTGTATTAACCGAGGTGGTCTAGCAGCAATCTAACAACGCCATAAACATTTTATTTCTCTGTAGGGTCCTTTCCATTATGTTGTCAGACACTTCTAATAACAATCTGAGCCTGTCAGCACTTTTAGTGGCCGTACACCGACGGTGAGGAGTTGCCCTGAGTGATTACATTACAGCCCGTTTAGCGGCTGCCTTCTGCAGCGTTCTCCCTCTGAGAACGCTGGACTGATTTCAAAAATTGTACAATTAGTCACTTGGAAAATCGGGTCCAGGTTGAAAAATACTGAAGTTACCCTTTAATATAAATCAATGCAATGTCCTACTAAGTAACAAAAAGCTTTCATGCGTGCAATTCTTTTCAAATTTGTATTCACTAAAACAACAAATGTCTGACTGAAATATTCACAGTGCATTTTAGTTGGCAAAACACGAAACAGAGTATCATACAAATATGCAGGTGGCTCCACAACCTTTGCTATATATTTATGAAGGCTATGTGTGCGCTGATGGTAAAGTTACCAGCAGTCTACCTGAGGTAAATAACAAGCACTCGGGCGACTTTCAAAGCACAAATTCAGATGGATGACGATGCTGCTGGAACTCAGTCGACCTCATTTCACTGAAAAAGTTACTTAATGTGTCTCTGCCCGTGTTTACCGTTGTTGTTCTGGTGCTTTCTGATTCAGGACATGAAACAACATGTTGAATCACAATGTGGTGTATAGTTACCAATGTATCTGTATTGTTTTTTTTCGGATCATTATGTATGTAGGTTCGTATTGAATCATCTTTCCAGTTTACTTCCCATCTATATTCTGAAGGGGTTTGTTCATATGTCATTCATCGCCTGATTTATACAACATTTTAATCCTAAAAACATGGAGAAAATGGATTTTTTTATGGCATTTTCTGATTTATGGAGTGATACAAATAGATATTAAATACCATCTGTTAAATTGATTGATAAAATAACAATAAAATTGTACAAATTAAATAAAATAAAGTAGGCAATTAATAAAATAGAATTAAATTATACAACTTCAATACAATAAAATAAGTGATTAATAAAATAACAATAATATAGAATAAAATTAAACAGCTTGAATACAATAAAATACGTGATTAATAAAATAACAATAAAATAGAATAAAATTAAACAGCTTGAATACAATAAAATATGTGGTTAATAAAATGGAACAAAATTATACAACTTCAATACAATAAAATAAGTGATTGATAAAATAACAATAAAATAGAATAAAATTATACAACTTTAATATAATAAAATAAATGATTAATAAAATTAAAATAAAATAGAATAAGATTTTACAACTTCAACGGAATAAAATAAGTGAACAAAATAATAATCATCCTTAGGTTTTAAGTTTACATTTAAGATTTAATAAGATAATACCTCATTTGTATATTTAAACATAAAATTTCACAAAATGTGTGGTACAAAACATAATGTCAGTAATCAACTGGTGATAACTATTAGTTAATTGTTTTACCCTATTCACCTATAGTGTCTCCCCTTAAGGTCTAAACGTAATACCATTGACCTTTTAATGCATTTAAATAAGGCAATGAACCAATCACCGATTACTAATTGCAGTAGCGTGTACATGTAGCACTGTGTCTCTTTATGCCTTACTTACACTCAGTGTGTCTCCAGAGAGCAAGATGAAGTTTATTTGCAAATCCCCTCCATGTCTCTATATCAACAAGCAGCCACTAGTTTCACTTCTAAGTAATACAATTATTTCTGAGCTAAATCTTTTAAGCTCCGGGCCGCCAGCATTGTTAGCAAGGACTCCAGATAAAGGCAGTTGCGGTGAACTAATAAGTATCCTTGTTGCTGCTTTATTACAACCTTCATATTAGTCACACCGGGCAAAAATACTTCTGATAAATGCATTTTCCAAAATTGAATTTATTGCTCAAGTGAGGAGTGGGAAGACGTCTGGGTGAAGAGCTGCTTTTTCTTCGCCACTGTGTCTTCACACAGGAGTAAAGATCTCTGAGAGGAATTAATTGGCAGCCCTGCTTCACCTAGGGGAGAAGTGTGCGTGTGTCCTTTCCCTGCTTTGCCCTTTCATTGGCCTGCAAGTTGCTAAAAATGCAACGACAACCACATCAAGCATCAGTGAGAGAGAAGCGAGCATTAAATTCCAATTTTTCTTGCTTTCCGCTTCTTGGCCACCTTGAAATTTAATTATTGTAATGTATTGTCCTAAGTGCTCTCCAAGGCCGGGCCATAAAAGGCAGCCAATTCCTCTGCCGGCAGAGCTCTCAGAGGAGTACTAGTGCTATTTCAAGCCATTTGATTCTGTTTCACAGGAAAACTTTCTAAATGTCCTCTATTACTCTAGAAATGAATGAAACACATAAACTATGGACGGGGCGAGTTGGACAATCAAGGTCTCTTTGCATTATTCTCTTTTCCACTTGACTAAGTTCACGTCTTTCAGAATTGAAAGGCTTCAGAGCTCGACTGTTCAACATGGACCATTTCTGTTGCTATAACTTACTTACTGTTGCTGCTTAAATTAGCTACTTAATAAGGTATTTATGAATCTAGTTGGTATTATATTACATCTCAAGTTGATGCAAATGTCCCAGAATAATATTTCCAGGGGAGTGTGTTTCTGCATATTTTATAATGCAAGCTGTTTATGTTCAATTTACGTCCACATGTATATTCCCTGATGCCATAAAACATAAATCAGAGAAAATGAGGGATATCAAGTATAAGAAAATATCACATTACTTTATGGAAATGCACACATTACATTAATTGGTGGTTTGGTAAATTAAATAAAGTAATATTGACAAATCCCTCTGGGTCTCATCAGGTCTTTGATGCCCCAGTCGCCTTTTTTTTCTATGAGAAAGCTTTTCTTTTTAGCAATACTTTGTCCCAGAATAAACAAAATCATCTCCTCTACATGCACAACTTTCCTGCTTTGGATCAGCATAGAAAAACATGTGCCAATAATTTTGTCACTGTCGAAAGAACCCATCTATTGTCTTTTTTATTATTATTATTATGTTTTCGGGTTGTCCATCGATGATTCCAGAAATGTATTAGTCGATACCAATACCAGTGAAATTCCACGATTCTCAATACCAGTGTTGTGAGGAAGTTAAACAGGTCATGATTCCCTCTCTATTATCTATTTTATATTGATGAGAAAACGTCTCCTTCAAACGACTGGATTTATTCAAGTTTCTCACCAAAAATTACATCTTTCAATTGAATGATAATAATAATGTTAGAATTTAACGTCGCCCAATATAAATTTTTACTGAATAGAGCCTGAACGCATCATAATGTATGGCACATCCCGTTAACGTTAGCTGTTAGCTCCGTGCGTCCCCTGAACACTTCGATAGTGAGTTCACTGCGTTCCAAAGACATTTTCTACAACAACGGGACAACGTTAGTCTTGAGCCCCCCCACCCACCGACTTGGTATCGACTTGGTATCGACTTGGTACCAAAGTATCCGTCCATACCATTCTCGTGAACACGATATCTCAGGAACTCCTTGAAGAAATTTCTTCAAATTAGGCACCCATGTCCACTTGGACTCAAAGATAAACTGATTAAATTTTGATGGTCACTGTGACCTCACGTCAATCCCATTATCGTGAAAGTGATATCTCAGGAACACCTGAAGGTAATTGTATTACATCTAGCACAAACATCCACTTTACCACTGGGAAAACTCCGTGTCTGAAAAGTGAAGCCAATGCTGAAGTGCCTTAAACTTGCATTCTTTCTAACAGCCAGCAGGGGGCGACTCCTCTGGTTGCAAAAAGAAGTCTGATTGTATAGAAGTCTATGAGAAAATGAGCCTACTTCTCACTTGATTTATTACCTCAGTAAACACTGTAAACATGAGTTTATGGTCTCAATCTCTAGTTTCAAGTCTTCTTCAATACAGCATGATGTTCATTTAGTAAATTATGGTCCCATTTAGAGTCAAATAGACCATAAAGCAGTGGGTGCTTTAGGGCATGGCTACCTTGAGATTGACAGGTCGCTACCACGGCGTTGTCCGGTCTGGGAGTTTCCCTGTTTTCGTCTTACATCTTTAATCTTTTCACAGTGTGTTTTCAGTTCATCAAAGTTAATTATAACATCTTGGTCGCCTACAAATGTCTTATTCAGCATTCGGTTGTACTTAGCTCCACCCTCTCTTGTCACTTCTGGTTGCAAAAACACAAAAAGCCAGAATGCCAAACTCAAGGCTTCAAAACGGCAGTCCACAAACCAATGGGTGACATCACAGTGACTGCGACCACTTCCTATATATACAGTCTATGGCTCGGACTCAGAATTTGGTGTTCAAAGTTACCTCACAAAACACGTTTTTGGCCATAACTCAAGAATTCATATGCTAATTATGACAATTTCACACATGTGTAACAGGATAAAATGATGAAGTGAAGACATTTTGGACAGACATGGATGTAAACTGCAACTTGACTGGTTGACGGAGGCATACAACCGCAAGGCGGTAATTCGAGTTTCTCCCTATATCAGCTCTTTCATAGCAAAGTCAGCTCATATTCCATATTCAATGTATTATTTAAATCATCCATATCAAAGGCTGCCTTCATGCTGTCACGCTGAGATGATAGAGCTCGGCTCTCGGTGGGATATCGTCACAACATCGTAGTCTTCTCCCAAACTGGACCGAAGGGGATTTTATCCTGAGGATGACGCTGGGTGTGAATCTGCCTTTTGCAAAGAAAGAGGAGCCTAAAACTGTCTGACTCTGTTTTTAGAAAGAAATTGTTGTCAGCTCTCCTAATGGTTGGTTGTTTATGTTAAGCAAGCTGTGAATAAAGGGAACCGAAGCCTTGATTATATGGACGCCAGTTGTGTGGCTTTACTCTGCGGCAGATAGAAAACGAGGAGATCGCACACAACAAACACAAAGAGACTGGACACAAGCTCATCATAGGAAGCGCATGCTGCTGTGTGCCATATCTGTCCGCGCCGCAGAGCCGAGCTGTGTTGTAGCTTTCAGGACAACGCAGTCCTTCCTGCCTCCGTGCTTGGAAGTGTTTTTTGCAGGTGTGCACGCAGGTCGTCTGTGTGCGTGTCGAGGCCTGTGCATGTTCACAAACGCTCTGGAGGTTTAGTTCTTTGAGCAAGGCTATAACTTCAAAGGCTCAGCTGGGAACAGATATTCAAATCATGATCAATGCCATGAAATAACGGCATCCAAAGCATTTATAGATATAAATATGAACTTTTTTTTTACTTTGATATTAACCAGACTGTAAGAAGTGGACATAGTCATCGTGACTTCAGCCATTAGTTTGTAGACTACAGTTTGAAGCCTTTTTTAGGTGACCAACATGTTACAATTAAAGGTCCCATATCGTGCTCATTTTCAGGTTCATACCTGTATTTTGTGTTTCTACTAGAACATGTTTACATGCTGTAATGTTAAAAAAACAACTTTATTTTCCTCATACTGTCGGCCTGAATATGCTTGTATTTACCCTCTGTCTGAAACGCTCTGTTTTAGCTAATTTCAATGGAATTGCAACAGAACTGCATTGCTAGGCAACAGTTTGGGTCCATGTTTACTTCCCGTCAGCTGATGTCATTTACTAACACTGCAACCGGAAATAGACTGGGAAACATTAAGAATATTTATGTTTAAAACCGTGTAATGGTCTAAATATTGTATATTTTTTACATCACAAATGGACAGAAATCCTGACGGCTTGTTTTAAATGCACAATTTCTGAATATGGGCTGTGCGTATTTCTCCGTATATTGAACGTTTCAATACTTTCAAACCTGCTTTATACTATAACAGACATGACAATCTCACTTTTTACAATATGGAACCTTTAAACTGAATTGAAAACACACTGCGAAAGGGTTAAAGCTCTAAGACGAAAATGTGAATAAGAACTAGATATAGCTAGATGATATAACTAAATGCCACCAAATCCTGCCTCTGTCCCTTTAAGTCGTGAAAAAGTTGTGATTAGATGGTAATAAATGGGTGAGGACAGAGAAATCAACAAATATTCAAATACCTGCAATACTTTACTGTGTGATTGGGGAAGTTAATGCATTTTTGTCATGTTGCTGTAAACATTTTATGAAACACAAGTTATTTTATGGTGTAAAGAAACAATCTAAACTGTGCTTTTCTCTTTGTTTCTGACAGGAGGCCAGTCTGTCTGTCTGGATGCTTTTCAGTGACAACACAGCTGCCACGCTGACTTACTTTGATCCTAAAGACTACAACCTCAACGCCTCCACGCTGGATGACCGAGTCGTGTCGGTATCCCAGGAGCCTCAGCAACGCTGGCCTGTGGTGGTGGCAGAAGGGGAGGGATCTGGTGAGATGGTGCGTTTAGAGATGACCATCTGCGAGGCCTGCCAGAAGACCAAACGCAAAAGCGTCATCGCAGCTGCTGCAGTTTATGTCAAGGTCCGCTTCGGCCCAGAGGAAGATTCTGAGGAGGAGGTAACCACCGAGGGCGAGATAGAGCTGGCGCCCGTCACCCGGCGTCCAATCATTGATCCGAACATCAATGGAAGAATTTATGAGACATCTAATGAGCAACCTGCCAGTGTTCCCATTGATTACACCAATTTCCCCACCATTAGCAACCAGGAGCGACCAACTGAGAGTGATGAAGAGGAGGAAGATGACTTTGTGCATTCACCTCGCAACATGACTGACCTTGAGATTGGCATGTACGCTCTACTGGGAGTCTTCTGTCTGGCCATCTTAGTCTTTCTCATCAACTGCATCGTGTTCGTGCTTAAATACCGCCACAAGCGGATCCCGCCGGAGGGTCAGGCCAACATGGACCATTCCCACCACTGGGTGTTCCTGGGAAACGGCCAGCCACTGAGGGCCCAGTGCGATCTGTCACCGCAGCAGGTAGAAAGTCCCAGTAACCCTCAGGAGGGCGTACAGACTTGCTGCCACGGGGACCACCACAGCAGTGGCAGTTCCCAGACTAGCGTTCAAAGCCAGGTCCACGGGCGGGGCGACGGCAGCTCCGGGGGCTCCACGAAGGAGAACGGCGAGGAGGCCAGTTCACCCACCTCCAAGCGCAAGAGAGTCAAGTTCACCACCTTCACCACCCTTCCCACAGAGGAGCTGCCCTACAACTCCATCCCCATAGCAGACGAGGAGGACATTCAGTGGGTTTGCCAGGATATGGGCTTTCAAGACCCAGAGGAACTGCACGACTACATGCGCAGAATAAAAGAAATAGCCTGAGATAAGAGGTGCGGTGTGAAGCACAGCTCTCAGCTTTCTAAAGAAACGTTCCTTTCTATTTTTCTCTTTTTCACCTAAGTGAAAGCTAATTTTTCACAGACTAAAAGGCCAACTGTTGTTTTGGTTAGGGTGTGTTCCATTTAGTTTGCACAGTGCTGTAATCTCATACACGCTCACACAGAAGAGAATGCAAGGAAGCCAAAGACTTGACCAGAGGATCTCAATCACTAGAGAAATCTGTAAATCTTGGCTATATGTTTCACTGGGAAGCTGAGCCATGGCCAGACGTGAGAGCTGCGCCAGCTTTCTTATTTTCAGGATTTGTAGAGAAAGCCTGATACGGACAGGAGCGTAGAAGAGGTTTTGGTATTGGCTGTATTTTCGCTGGCTCGGTGGGACTCTGCAGTACTGTACCTACTCCAAACAAAGATGCCTTTGATGAACAAAAAAAACTGTCAAAGACTCTCATGAAAGCTTAAAAAAAAAAATCATTTTGTTTTTGCCAAAGTAGGAAAAGCGTTATTTTAATGGCGAAACTTTCTTCATTGTTGTTCTTGGTGCAGCACACTCATGATTTGTACTCATGTTCATTCCTTACATTTTTCTACATTTCATAGGTAGTCAAAAAGCAGTGCCCTACTACTAGTCCTCTTGGTCCTGAACAAATCTAATGCCTTATTAAAAAACGGTCACAGTTCACTTCTTATATCAGCGCGGACACCCTGTTTTCTCACTACGGCTAGAGACGGTGTAGTAAGATGTAAAATACTACGGCTGATCTCGAGCATGAGGTCTAATTAGAGAAGAGCTTGTGTATTGTGAGGATCTCTAGCGTGCATGGACGGGGATCTTGAGGCACAATCAGTTTTCCAAATTTGTAAATGTTTGTATTGTAATTATATAATCATTCATACACATGACTAAAGTAAATATGTTATCATGCATTACACGCATGCCATGTCAGGCCTACTACATACACGCAGACATTCCTCTCCAGTATGTGTATATACCGTATCGAGCCAGAGTCTCCTCCAGCATCTACGATCAGCAAGTTACTCAGAGCTAGAAGAGTGGGGAAGTCTTGAAAATGTTGTAGTCTCGTGGTGAGTAGAAGGTTTGGCAATGTCACGACTGAACTGTAGCTTGTTAACAAAGTGGTATCACATTTGACTTTTTATGGGGATTCTCATGCATCAGAATTGTAACAGATCTAATCTTTTGATGATATAAGTTCGGCTGCCCTCTAGCCTTTGGGGAAAACAATAAAAACTTATAATGTACTGGTCGGAAACATTCTCACTGAACACAAGAAACTCTCCAGGAAAGTTCATTCACCCGAAAACAAGATCGCTGAATAAATTATTGATTTTGTGCTCCATCGTTTAAATCATGGCCATCCCATGTTGTTTTTAAAACACACTCTACTATGTACGTAGTCCCAATTTTCTTTGAATCTATTCTAGTGAACTAACATCTGCAGGTCACAAATGTGCTTTGTCTGAACTAAGCGGACGGGGCAAGAGACTAGCAGCAGAGAAATCAGTGGTGTTGCTACCAGCAGGTGAGCGTAAAAAAGTCTCTCAGGATGCTGATTGGCTGCATTGACAAATCAAAGTGATTGAAAACAGCACAGTCAACGGATGTCATTTGCAGGTTTTGTCGCGCAGCAAGTGTTACTTCACCCTTCGCTAAGCCCTTACTGTTGCTAGGCCTGTCAAGCTTTCGCACCCAGCATGTCAATATGCCGTTTTCAATGATATCAGTGAGAGTTATTGCAAAGGAAATAATGTCCGATTTTGGGAATAACCGTTGTGAAACATCAGAGAGAGGTAGACAGAAAGGACTACAATATCCATTTGTTAGCTCACAATATAATTCAGCAAAATATTGTGAACATTAAAAGCGAGGGAAAAGGTCACCAGCATCCGACACCCCACGTCTTGACACCTCATGTGACACCTCAAACAGGTTTCTGCACAGCACTGTTAAGGCCCAGTCACACCAAGCCAACATCAGAGAACTAGCGGCAATGCAGGTCAACTCTTGCGTTGCCTCACGTCACCTTCGTCTCGGCCAACAAGTTGCATTAAAACACACCGCAAAGACTCCAGCCGACGGCCAGTTAGCACGTATGTTCTGGTCCTGCTTGACAGGCATTCTGTGCCTAGTTACAGTTGCTAACGTAGGATGGACAGTGGCTGTTCTAGGAAGGGGCTTAGCGAAGGGTCAGATGCTGTATTGAGCATTTAAAGGTTAACTGACATGGATTTTTACACTAAAGCAGAAGAGATCTGGAGGGTTTAGAAAAAGCATCTCAACCGAGAACTGAGAGCATGATGACATCAGAGCTACCAGGATGTTTAATTGCAGTCGCCCGTTTTAGCGTAGCTTTTTTGGTCAATGTTCGGAGATGACTTTTGAAGGTTGATGTTATTCAAGCTCTGATCTCACATAAAACAAGTTATTTTCAGGACTAATGAGGCAACCATGTGATAAAAACATTAGTTTCCGTGTCACTTTCCTTTAATTCTGTACTGCATCTAAGGGCTTGGATTTTTTCTTTTATGTTAACTGATTGATTTTGGTGAGAAAACTAATGTTGCTCCGTCTGTGGTGATAATGAGCGTAAACTCTATATGTCACTCAAGACTGTCAATCAAACACTTTATCGCCCTCCTACCTGCTTTTCAGCCCCCGCAGCCTTATTAAAGACCCAATCCAGAATTGTTCTCCAACACAAGCTTTATATGGGACATTGAACTAAAGACATATTTTATATTTACTTAAGATTTGTTCCCTGAGCTCCTTCATTCATTGACTGGCCATGTGGTTTGCTTACAGCAACATTGTAAATACGGGAGCTTTAATTATCCACTTATGTGAAAGTTGCGATGAGATTATTTCCCATTAGTAAACCATACCTTACATTTAATATTCTACATGTATATAGAGCCGCATCTGATCCTGGATTGGGACTTTAAGGATTTGCTTTACTGCATGCCCTCTCTATGTTCCATGTGGTTGAGATGAACAATGACCTGATTCTAGTGTTTTAATGATATTCAATCTGTGTTAACATCTAACGAGAAGACGAGACATTATTTTTGACAGTCCAAGCCCGTCCCTTCAGCCACAGCATCAACATGATTTGCCATGAAATTAAGAGAAGCAGCAGCAGCAGCAGCAGCAGCCAGCTGGAAGTGATTCAGTTTTAACCTTAGATGATGGTTTCTCAGGATGAATGTAGGATTATAAACTAAACCTGGCTGTTAAGTGTTAATGTGGTCAGCCCAATCTGGTGACACTATAACAGATTAAGTATCTAATAGCAGCTTTACACACTGTATTACTCACTCAGTATGTAAATATGTTGCCCACGTCTCGAAAACATTTTATTTTTCACAGAATTTTTACATCCTACTTCCCCTTCCTCGTCTTTTTTTGTAATGCTGCTTTGGTGACGGTGCACATATTGCTCATTTTGTATTTTCTTCAAGCTGCTAATAGAAACTTAGTCTTTTTACTACACGTGGTTGAACATCTTGAATTGTACCTTTATGCCCCTCCATGGAAAACTGTGCACGACGTGCACGGCTCAGTCGGCTGTGCCAAGTAACCACAACACTCACAATAATATGTTAATGTACAGAGCACTGTTAAATTTCCTGTATTCTCTTGAAAATAAACCCTTGTATTTTCCCGTTATATGTAAAGTACTAAAGAAAATGCAATACACAAATGACATTGTGTCATTTTTACTTCACCTGCCAGTGTTGAAGCCATCGTTTGTGCTTCAGTATGACGTCTACTTTAGCTTGAAGGAACGCTCTGACCTTGAAGTGAAGCGTTTGGCTCATTGATGTCCTCTTCTTCCTTGTTCCCAGCACTGACAGGACTCCAGCAGGTCCTGCAGGTGAACTCAGGTAAACTCAGGTGGTCGTCGTCTCGGCGTCTCAGTCGGAGGAAGCCCCCCCAAACACGTCTGGATGAGATGGTAAATCATGAAAAGATTTCAACTGTAATTTATGGTAATTCATGGAAAAACAAACCTATTTTATTTTATGGATTGCTGGCAAATTCAGGGACAATGAAATCAAGACAAGAGAGGAGGTTGATTGCGTAATAGTATTTTATTTTTATACCTCCCTGACAAGCCGTTGCCGGAGGCATTTTGGTTTTGGGTTGTCCGCTACCATAGACTGTGTATAAGAAGTGGACGTATAGTCACTGTGACGTCATCCACGTGGTTTGTGAACTACAGTTTTGAAGCCTTGAGTTCGGCATTTTGGCCGAACGGCTATTTTGCAACCAGAAGTGACACGAGAGGGTGGAGCTAAGTACAACCCAACGCTGAATAAGATATTTTAGGTGACCAAAATGTTAACTTTGATGAACTGAAAACACACTGTGAAAGGGTTAAAGCTGTAAGATGAAAACACAGACAACTCCCAGACCGGACAACGCCGTGGTAGCAACCTGTCAATCACAAGGTAGCCCCGCCCTAAAGCATCCCCTGCTTTATGGTCTATTTGACTCTAAATGGGACCATAATTTACTAAATGAACATCATGCTGTATTGAAGAAGACTTGAAACTAGCGATTGAGACCATAAACTCATGTTTACAATGTTTACTGAGGTAATAAATCAAATGAGAGGTAGGATCTTTTTCTCATAGACTTCTATACAATAAGGCGTGGCTATCTTGTGATTGATAGGTCGCTACCACAGCGTTGTTCTCGGTGTTGTGCGCGTTTTTCGAAAGTTAATTGTAACGTTTGGGTCACCTAAAAAGGTCTTATTCTGCCTTCATACTTAAATCCACTCTCTCATGTCACTTCTGGTTGCAAAAAAAAGCAATATGGCTACGACCACAATGCCGAGCTCGAGGCTTCAAAATTGGTGACGTCACAGTGACTACTTCCACTTCTTATATACAATCTATGGGTGTCCAGCCGGCCATCCTATTCTCGTGAACGCGATATCTCAGGAAGGAGAGGAGGCAATTTCTTCAAATTTGGCACAAACGTCCATTTGGACTCGAGGATGAACTCATTAGATATTGGTGGTCAAAGGTCACTGTCTTGGTCTTGTGAAAAAGACATCTCAGGAGCACCTAGAGGGAATTTTCTCCCTCAACTGAAAAATTCATATGCTAATTATGACAATTTCACACAAATGTCTAACAGGATAAAATTATGAAGTGATGACATTTTGGATGTAAGCTACACCTTGACAGGTTGGCGGAGGCATACAACCGCAAGGTGGTAATCCTACTTCTGAATTTCAAGTATACCGTATGTACTGTAGCTGACATCTGACACCTTTTCCTATGCACGTGCCACGGTTGATCAGATCCTGGCTTGAGTCCTACCCGTGTTTGAAGTTCATGGATCACTGCTGCTCACCCCTCGCTGTGCCGCGTCTCAACGCCCTCTCATCATATTAGCTGGCAATTCCTTCAGCAACATAAAGATCCTGCTGAGAGACGGCTGTATACCGTACCGAAAGTCTTCTCATCCAGCAGCATGCGTCAACAAAATCCATACTTGGAGCTGTTTACTTGAAGTGTGGAGTGTTTACTCCTTTAGTTCACCTCATGTGGGCAGCTGACATCAAAGCCTTTTGAACTCAGGTGAGGCACACAGGTCATTAGGAGAGATTTAGTGAGTTTATGGGACTGAGGAGACAGATGCTTACATCAGATAGCCGGTGGCAAAAACTACTATGTAATACTACAGTTTGGAAAGATCTTCACACTCCGTTATGTCTGGAGAAACAATATTTATCCAATGGCAGAAATCACAAATCTGGATTCTTACCGAATATATCTTCAGCTGCTTCTTCTGTTACATCCAAAATTGGTAGATACAGTATGGGGTTAAAACAACTTCAACACATCTATTGAATTATGAAATTTAAAAAAATAAGAGAATACAATAATTTATTCCTTTGGGTTTATTTTCTATGGAGGACAGAACCTGCCCAAATCAAAAATAAATGAATAAATAAATAAATGACTTAATAAATAAATAAATGTCATTAAATATAGCAAACATGATATTAAAAATAAATATAACCATTAATTAATTAATTGATAAAATGTGACATAAATTGATTGTTTTAACTTGCCACTTTATTTATTTAACGTTGTATTAATTACCTTATTTATTTACTCCTCTGTTTAATTTTCCCTTTTATTTATTCATGTATAAATTATCCTCCTCATTTGCATAATGAGGCAGAAATGTAAAAAGAAATGTGTAAAGAAATTTATAAAGAAAAGAATACAGAGAAGAATAAGTTTGGGGAAATAAATAAGAAGTGAAATGCAAAGGGAAAATTGTGCAGAAATAAATAATATAGATATATAAATACATACATTTAAAAATAAACTAATAAATGCAAAAATAAATAAATACATTTAAAAATTATTAAAAACTACATGAATAAATAAAAGGGAAAATTAAACAGAAGAGTAAATAAATAAAGGAGACAGGGCTGACATATCAGGAGGAGTCATTGTCGAGCCCAAATTCAGTTTTAATGAAACACACTGTGTAAATCTGATCAAAATCGACTTAAACAGCACAAACGTTTATCGTCATATCAGAGATGTAGGAAATATGAAATGACGAGTATCGCTCATCATTCTCTCAATTAAGATACTTTTGTCTTTATCAATATAATAAAAAAATAAATCCTATAATGGATTTAAAAGACCTTTTACAAAGATGAAACACATTTTCATACAGATACTACGGCCCAGCCTGAGAGGAGCTGCCAAGTCGTGTACATTTGTATTTGTGAGAGAAAGTGCAGTCGGGTCTGCGGCTCCTGTCAGCAGCTGCTGTAAACCTCCTCCAGCACGATGGTGCGTGTTAAACGGCTGCTTTTCGCTGCATCTCTTGCCTTGGAGAGAAAAAAGGAAAATATAAAAAGAACTACCCTGCAATCATAGCGTGTCTAACACACCCTCCACATGTGACATGTAAAGGTCACAATACAGCGATGTGCATTTACAGTATATCTCCATGGAGATGCTAGTGAACCATAAATGGCAGCAAAACTACTCAATGTAAAGTCTCCGGAAATTCCACATGGGAGTTTATTAAACGGGTAACTTCGGTACAAGTGACTAACAGGGACAACAATGTCTGAAACTGGTCCAGTATTGAGGGAGAGCGCTGCAGACGGCAGCTGCTCACAGACTGCAATATGGTGCAATTGGGGCAAGCTGGCACCGTCATTTACATCCACTAAAAGTGTTTGATTTTGCCATGACAGGCTCTGATTGTTATTATAAGTGTCTGACATTATGGAAAGAGTCTCGCTCAAGGAGAAGTCTCGTTCTGAAATCTAGTGAGGTGACGTGTTGCCGGAAGAGTACAGAAAGCGTAGCTTAGTGTTAACTAAAACATTAAATGATTTACACAATGTGGATATGAATTCGATGGCAGCCCGGATTTATTTGAGTATACGGATATTCAGATTTCACAACCAGATTTCTTCTTGAGAGGGACTGGCACACAACAACAAACAGACCTTATCAAGAGAAAGGTCAGAAAAAGGTTTCTATTTCTTTTGTAGGGTCCTTTCCATAATGTTGTCAGACACTTGAAAAATGAAAAAAACAAGCACTTATAGTGGACGTAATGTATTGGAGGATAATGCTGCCGAGTGCTATTCCTCAATACTGCACCAATTTCAGAAAATGTTGTCCCCATTAGTTACTTAGACACAAAAAGCATGAGAAAATAGGGTTGAAAAATACCCTTTAATTTATGTGACAACTAAAACATTTTGAATACGTCTATTTTAAGGGGAGACACCAGGGTCACATTTTCAACTAATAGACATCACCATGAAACATCCCCAGTTCATTACTTACATGTACATTAAGACGACGAAGTTTTCTGAAATGTTATGTTTAAATACACAAATGAGGCATTATCTAATTCTAACTTTTGGTGAATTTAGGAGAAATCTACAGACACAAATAGATAAAGTAGTAAAATAAATCTTTCCACTAGTCTGAAAGAAGACATCTTATGGAAGCAAAATAGCAAAATCTCACCAGTGCATGAAAACCATGTTCTTGCCTGGGGTGTCTCACCTTAAAATCCATTAGCAAATTAATTTCAGATAGTACAGTATGACCTACGATTTTAATGACATGCACATTAAAGGTAATAAACACCTTTCTTCCACTGTGGTTCTACTTGTGTTTCCCTCTTATGGAAAAAAATATACAGAGCATTCATGTCATTTTGTACTCTAGAGGTCATCTATCGCAGCTGATCTACTTAATTACACATCTGATGCTCACAAACAGTGCGAGTGCACCTCCTGGTAATAACAGGACTTGTCTGCTTTAACATATTATTTTTCTGATGCCGTGTGTCAGTGGCATTTCAGCACTGGAATAGCTTGAGCCCAGTGGTAATTTGTTTCAATGTGGAGTGCAGGGGTGACTCCGAGTGAATCAATCTGCGGGCCCTCGGCGAGCACACCAGCCATTTATGCCTTATCTAACCTGTAATAAAGGGTCACTTCTGCAGTGGGGCTCCTCCAAACCAGTACTCACATCAAACCGCTTAGGAGGAGCCCCACTGCTACAGAAAACCTGCATGTGTCACGACAAAGTGCATAGATGCTGTTCTTGGCTTAAATTCAGTGACATTTTTTATACATGAAATGCTGAAATAAAACCAGCCAACGCAGCTGGTGGTGATGTAGCCTACATTCCTGTTTTGTAATATTTTTATTTCATTCCTGTGGATAACAGGCCAGTCATGGAGACTGTGATCTCATGTCAAGATATTTCCAGAGCAGCTACAATGAACCCTGACAGCAGAAATATCTTAAACTATGTATATAAAACATCAACAGTAAATGTCAGGTTTCGGCGTCAGCCCCCCTTCCGAATCAAAGAGCGAGGCTTCTTTCTAGACTTACTATTTTTTACCGGCGTTCAGCAATCATACGGGGAGGAATCCATCATAGGAGAGGCAGAGATAACAGCCTCACACTGACAGCTGCCTCCATAGACCAGAATGCAACGCTGAGACAAGACATGTTGCATTTTAGGTGAGGGCTACAACTCTTCATGTGACTGGTAAGACTCTTGCTCTAGCTGTGCTGTTCGTATATATATCCCTGTAAGCGTCTTCTCTGGAGAGATGAGGTAGAACTCACCTGAAATAGGAACAGACGGGGAAGTTGAGGGGAAGTTGATACGCCAAAACAAGTACACTTCAACACTTCAACACTTCTTCAACTTCCTGAGTAGTGAAGATCAAAACTCACATTTAATGATCCAACACTGATGATGTGTTTTGAGATCCAGAAGCTCTCTAAGATTCCTGCCTCCACCCCAATATAATGGAGGTGAATGGAGCTTTATTTGCGGGTCTGGATATTAATATTATACATTTCTGTTATTGTCAGCAAATCCCATGAAAAGACCAGAACTAACTTATTACTTTCCAACTTCCTTACCCAGTTTGTGGCACTCACCCCCAAACTGATTGTTTTTTTAAAGGCTAAATAATGTCCTTAAAGGTCCAGTGTGGAATATAATATTAACAACTATGTTTTCATCATTGTATAATCACCTGAAACTAAGAATGTGAGCCGCAGAGTGTTAAACCGTGGTATTGCCAGCCGCTGTCTTGACTTCCGTTGCTCCTAAAGTAGTGTTATTATGGTATGGATGGTTTTGCACTAGGCGGCTCACGTTACCACAGTCTTGGAAAGGGAGGGATGAACGGAGAGGTATTAACACTAGATGCCGCCAAATCCCACACACTGCACCTTTAAACAGCTGGGCACTGTAGTTTTTAGCAAGAACTACTCAATAAAGGGTGGGGAGAAAAAAGCAATTCATGTAAGAACCGAGATTATTATCTTCTAAGATTCTGAATCAGTTGGTCCAAATTTATGTAAATTTCATAGTTTTAGGTCAAAAACCTTCATATTTTCTTGAGGGAGGACCCCCCAACCCCAACCTCAAATTTATACCCGTTCTTTGCATGTGATGTTTGTGATTCTAATAATTGAAAAGACTGATCTTATTATGCCGCTCTTCACACGGGACTACTTGGCTCAATAACCTAGCTTTATCTTGACTTATTGTTGACGTATTGCCTTATAAGGATGACTCTCATATTCTGTTTATCGCTGTCCATTGATGGGTGGTTCTGAATTAAAGTTGCCGTGGTATATTGTGAAGGGAGAGGAGGGCCGTCAGTAGCCCCAGGGCCTCAAGTCATATCATGGTGCCCCTGTTTGTTGGGGACTACTTTCAGCTGTGGATGAATACACATTTGTTGCTGTGTTCATGTAAATAAAGGAACACAGACAATACTTGTTAGAAGGATCCGTTCAGTGTTGGTTCTGGTCTTTTCATTACCATCAATGCAGGTTTTGTTTTCACCTTGTGAGTCTGTGTCTGGACAGATTTTGTCACAGCGATAGCGTTGCAACCGTGCAGTCACGAATCTTTACAGGTGTGTAGTTGAGATCAAAATGACAGCTGAGTTTGAAGATGGGTCTGGTCCAAGAAAGGGCGCTGGAAGTAGGGGGATTGGAAGTGGAGAAGGGACCATCGGAGTATGGTATTGTGGCTGGTTTGATCCCATCAGAAGATGGTCTCTTGGATTTGTTGACAATTAGAAAAATTTCGACAGCAGACCATGACCATGAGTTTTTGGTGAACCTTGATAAAGTCAGCTTTTGCAGCCTCTAGCAAGAGGCTTTTTAATTAAGTATGTTTTAAACCTTTAGGGACAAATATAGGTGGTGTGCAAGGAATCCTCAATAGAGTATACAATTAGATATTCTTTGACACAGCAAAGCTGCACTTTGGGGGGAAAAATCGATTTGATGCTAAAACACAGAGAGGGGTTTGCCAATAAAGAGGCAGCATCAAAACAAGCTGCCTCCTCTGACACATGTTGACAACTCTTAGCCGGGTCGATTTGCTGTGCCAGCCTCTCCATCCAAACCAACATTATTCACCGCTTTAAATGCTGTGTAATCAGTAGCTGCTATGGAGCGTTTGGCGAGCGCTCGCCAAAGCATTGTGTCCTCCAGCTGCTCAACTCGCATAATTCCAGCATGCATTTCCTTTTTTTATCAGAGGGCCTGGCTGTGCAGGCTGAGTGCAGCTACCAGTGTCCTGGTGGCTTTTGAATAAATCTATCTGGATGCTTCTCTGTTTTTCTGAGGCAACATGGTTTTGCAACCAAGGACAACAAAGCCATTATTCATCATGGTGGGCAAGACAGCAGTTTAAAGTTTTATGGAGGCTCAAGGTGTGCCTTTGTAAGCATGTCTTGTCTTCAACCTTGGCCAGTGAAAGCCGGGGAAATTGAGGGAAAGACAAGCTAGCTTTTGGGAATGTTTTTTTCTTGATGATTATAGTTTCTTTATTGGCATTTTTTACATTACACATTGTCAGCTAATTTATACAAATGTGATTGATGATTATAGTGTCAAAGTTTTCTTGTGTGTATATGCCCACAAAGATTAAAAAGGATAGAAACTAACACTGTGTTCAGACCAAGAGCCAAGCAAATTTTTGCTTCGCTTTACTCGTTGGACCGCCGGCATCGTTTGTGTTCAATCGCACTAGGAGAGGAGAAGGAGCTTGTCTCCGCACAATAACTTTTCTTTCCGCCATCAACCATGGAAGAAATGTCCAATATTGATGTTTTGTAATGTTGTGGAAGTCTCAGATATGCCAGAAAACCAAACGCTGTTGTGTGTGGGTTCATTATATCACCCGGTGGCGAGCTGTATTCACATACAGTGCCATTGCACTGACTGTATCTAGCAAGCCAGACTGCGGTATGAATCCAAAATAAACAGATTATGTTGTGATTTAATTGCAATAAACAGATCAAAAGGATGCCGAAATAACTACATAATGATGCCGATTTGTAAAAAGTCTGAATTCATGCTTTGTCAGGTCCGTCTGTAAGACGACAAGCAAACGACTTTTAAAATGCTTGTTTTCTGAATGGAGTTTGGATCGATCCGTGCCAGGCTATGCAGCTGCTCCATCAACACTCAAGATAAAGCCATCTAGGCATAAATACATCAGCTACGTTGTTGTTTCTACCGTCTGGGGTTTTTATACACACACATTTATACACAGAGTTTGGTCCGGTCTCTGTACAGATATGATGTACTATCGTAGCTCTGGGTGACCACAGACAGCTACAATATTTTTTTCCTCCATCTCTGATTCAACAACGTCAGCACGTCAGTGACGACATGAGGAGAATCTCAGCGCTGACAGGCTTTTGCGACACAGCATTTCTCGCTCGAGTTGAAATATTTCAACTCCCACGAATATGCGAATGATGCAAATTTTGCTTGTTCGCTCCAGGCCAAAAAATTCACTCCGCTATTGGTGTGAACACGCCATAAAGGAATCATAGATGTGTTTTTCAAAGCCTTTTTGCTGGCAACTTGTATTGCTTTTTGATGCTGAAACTAAAGCGTAGACTTGCAGACAGCAACTACGCAACACACCAAATAATCATACAAGTTTTATGAACATGAAAAATTCAACTTTTCTTTCCCAAACACCATAATTGTCATCTTGTCCTGTCCTATAAGGCCTGAAATCATAACTTGGAGGACACAGTTCAGCTATTATTTATTTGAGTTTAGTGTATGCACAACAACAACAGCGTTGACAGCTCCTGCCATCACATCCTGACATCCATCCAGAGTCGCTCAGTCTGAGGGCGTTTCGAAGCGATCCCGCCGAGCGATTGCATGTGAGTGTGGGAGTGTGTTTGGCTTCCTGCTACGCTGCTCAGGAAACTAAAGTCAAGGCTTAAGAACATAGCTTTTGGCCACAGACTGACACCTGCTGTGATGAGTGTGAAGGTGTGTGTTGAGACCACAACTCACCTGTATGTATGTGAGAAAACGTGACCCTCCAATAGCAAAGTTTGTTGTGTGAGGTCTCTTTGTTTTTCCTTCCAGGTCCTCCTGTGTGGATTCTGGTCTCTGAGCCTCATTGGAAGGACCAGAAAATGCAAGACAATAGCATGCGACTGTTTTTAGTGCTGCTGTGTGCCTCGCTGTCCCTGCTGCTGGTTGCTGGCCATACTTCCCTACCCTTAGGGTGCTGGAAAAAAATATTTCTGATTGGGCCGTGCAGCGATCTCCGTGTAATGACATGCAAATGTGTCTCTCAGACGGTGAAAATGTGTTTTTAGTCCATTGCCACCTTCACAGCAGGCCTGGGAAGCTCAGCATGCTTTGATGTTGGAGCTGGGCTCATGATGCGTTCATGTCATGTTGGAAGTCTGCGTAGGCTCCAGTGTCACCCACTTAGTGTCATGAATTGCGGAAGAAATGTTATCGCGAGCAGCAAACACGGCACTGAATCCACCAATTTTGGCTAAAGGTGACCTGTTTTGATCATCCGAATGCCATCAATTTGATTTATGTAAAGCAATTTCAGCATGTTTATCTATGGTTGACTTTAAAGTCAACAAATACAAAATTTTTTAGTAAACTGAGGTGACATTCAGGTGAACTCTTTCAAGTGTCTTTTGCTTTTTTTTTTGTAATAATCAGGCGGCAACCTCCGGGTCTGAAAAGTTAAGCCAATGCTGAAGTGCCTTTAAACCTGCATTCTTTCTAATATCCAGCAGGGGGCGACTCCTCTGGTTGCAAAAAGAAGTCAAGTCTATGAGACAATGAGCCTACTTCTCACTTGATTTATTACCTCAGTAAACATTGTAAACATGAGTTTATGGTCTCGTCCTGACCTGCTGGTCAGCTGTGAACGGCCTCTCTGATCTTTCGCCAGCCTCCCCCTGACTTCTGGTCGATGACTTTGACCTCTTCCCACTAAATGCTTTGACCGGTTTTGGTCTGGTGATCACAGAGAGCCGATGTCTGTTTATAGTGTTTGTTCAGTCTCTTGTCCAGGGTCCATTCTTGTTATCACACATGACATCAAGCTCGTTAGCATTTGGTTGTACTTAGCTCCATCCTCTTGTGTCACATCTGGTTGCAAATAACCAAGATGGCGACGGCCAAAATGCCAAACTCGAGGCTTCAAAAACATAGTCCACAAACCAATGAATGGATGGCGTCATGGTGACTACGTCCACTTCTTATTTACAGCCTCTGTTAATAACGCAAACAGTTTTCAGCCTGATTTTTACATCCTTCTCCCACATTTCCATAAAGTAAGATGCGGTAGAAGCACACAGACACACTGACAGCCTTAATAGGAAGTGTTGGCAGCCTTCCTTAAATGGCAGAGAAAGGGACGGTTTACAGCCTCTGTGGGAGTCAACATCTTGTCAGGGTCCATCGGCAGCAAGCCCTCTGCAAGAGGGTGATAACCCCGAGCCTTTTTCTCAGCCAACGTGTCCAACTTAATCATCAGTAAGAGGCTGACCTAGAAGAGGGAATGCAAAGAAAGCAAACAGACCCTCAACCATAACAAGCAAACCGCATATTTATGTAAATAACACGGCAAGTCTGATGTGACAAATCCATGAATATTGGAGGATTCCTTTTAAGTTAGAAATATGCCGATTTTTTTTTTCTCCATTTTCTTGAATTCATCCGATTGTATTGGTAATATAAAACAATTTGCTTCTCTTAACTACCTAATTGTATCCCCAAAAAATTAAAGCATTATTTTAAGACTTCACACAGAGGCTTCTTAGAAGGTTGACAAAACTGTGCCCTATAAACATTGTAGAAATATATGATTAAGATGGATTTCTTTTCAGCCTGAGGACATAGCATTATCTTTTTGTTCAACTTCACAAAGGCTAATGAGGTGTAGCATATCATCTGTAATTATGATAATACACTCTGCTGTCTTTAAAAAGCAACATAAAATGGAAAAAATCTATAGATAGACTATTTTAAATTAAAGTTTTTTGCAGAGATCTTCCTCTGAAAAGATCCAGACAACCCGGTCTCACTCCCAACTCGTCAAATACCGTCGTTTGGTCAGTGCCCCTCGGCATCGGAAACCGACGTACGGAGGCGCCCTTTAGCAACAGTATGTGATGAACCAGACTTTTAACTAAGTCCAATGTGACAAGTTTTGTCAAGTCTTTAGTCACGTGAATCCTTAGTATCGTGAGCCCCGGGAGTCACGTGAGTCGCTAAGTTAACGTCAACCACGACCGTTTCTTAGCCCTAACTAAGTGGTTGTGTTGCCTAAACCTAACTTCCTGTGAAAACAGAAGTTTATTTTGAAAGTGCACTATGCATATAACAAGCATGTATTGACACGCCGTCATTGGTCCGTCCAAAAGTAAAGCAAGAGGGGGTCTCCGTACGTCGGTTTCCGATGCCGAGGGCCACTGACCAAGCGGCGGTATTTGACGAGTTGGAAGCGACAATGTGTTGATCTAGAACCTTTTCATTTAAAGAACTGCTGGGATCCATTAATGGGTGACAGAAGATGAGATCAATAAAAAAAAACATCGATAATGCTTTTCCTGGTGATTTTTTATTTTGAAAGTAACCTGTAAATGTCAACACCAGGCATCATTAAGGTGCATATGTGCTTTCAGACATTAATCCGTAGAGAATGTTTTTACTACTGCATGGAAAATACAAGTTTTTATACCCAGCAGCATCACACTAGTGTGCTGCAGAGTGTTGAACTGAACTACAGTGACCATCAGGGCATATGGAATCGAGACCTTACACGAGAACGCCTGTGTAAAACGAGAATAGTAATACTGTATTCCAGGGGGGGAACAAGGGCTCGTAGCAGAAACACCACCATACGCTGCTGTACATGAACCCATCATGTTACATGACTATCGAAGACATGTTTTATATAATTTATAGTTCATGCATGATTCATCTCTAGCTGTAGAAGAAGGACAAGTCAGGCTCAAACTGAATTAAAAACTATCTCTCAACACACTGGTAATGATGCTTTGGAGTTCTTACCAATCTCTTATCAGCTTTTTTGGGATGCACATGTGGTCAGGTTCACATATAAACAGGCACTGTTTGTAGCAAATAGACAATGTCATGCAACATGGTCAAATCTAGATGATTACTGTGGGGGAATGAGGTTGTTACAATGGCAAAAACAAAATCATATGATACTAACGTATAGTGCAACACAATGTTTTTGTTGCCCAAACTGTCAAAAAAAATTGGAAATCATCAAACTTGGAGATGCAAGTTTGTTTTTACCAGCAGCTTACAATGTCTCTACATAGCTAGAAACATGGACATAGAAGTGGCTTTGGGAAAACAGATTAGATTACTAACGCATGTTCCTGTCTCAAAAGTGCAGTGTGTAGGATCTGGCGGCATCTAGCGGTGAGGTTGCAGATTGCAACCAAGTGAAGCCTCTCTCTGTGCCAAGCATGTAGGAGAACAATGGTGGCCAATGCGAAAACACAAGTTGGTTTGCATGTGGGAAGTGAGTGGTGAAGCAAGAGAGAGAGAGTGACGGCAGAGAGTAACATTATCGACTCCAGCCCAAGCAGGAAAAGTTATGTGTTTGGTTTGTCTGTTCTGGGCTACTGTAGAAACATGGCGGACTCCAGTAGATATAAAAAGATATAAAAAGTAGATTAGTTTCAGGTGATTATACACTAAAGAAAACGTATTAATAATATAATATTTCATTCCATATTATATTCCATTTCTGCCAATAGATCACCCTAAATGCTGCACGCTGTTCCTTTAAAGCAACTAACATAATGAGCACATAAATATTAGAAAAAATAACATTGTTTCTCCCGCTGAGGCAGATATTAAATCTAAATTGATCACCAATTAGACCTTCTTTTCATTGAGACATCACTGTGTCTTCACACTGCAGGTATGAGGCTCCTGCTGGGGTGATGGACTACGGGTGCATTCTACTACATCAATCACTCTGGGGGATCCAATGAATAATTTCAGCACTCTTAATATGCAGTAGTAAATTGAATTCATTATTGATAACTATCATCAAATAATGCGAGCTACCCGCTAGTTAAAGAGGCCATCTTTAGCGATGTAGAAATGCTACAAACATTCATTATATGTTTGATGTGATAAATCACCACAGAGGGTGAAGGAGCTGCGCCTTCTCTCCAAGTAGAACTGCCTTGAGAACAGTTCTTCGTACTATCTGTTAATTCAATCCTGCTGTAATGTTCTTTTTATTACTTGTCTCGTTTGTTTTGAATGAGACAGGTAATCGGGTTTGGAGATGAAATTGTTGCAATAGAGGTGGTTATTTTTTTAAAATGACCACAGGGGCCAATGAATGCAGAGGCTTTTTTACACTGCCTGAATAAAGCCTGCCGGGACCGATGTGTAGTTTAGATACCATGGCGATGTATCCTGCTAAAAAGGGAAGGAACTATCAAAAGTTAGCTCAGAACCTGATCATGAGATGGGAGCCTCAGAAGAGTTGAGCGATAAATGGAAAACTTGTTATTACCTCTGCGAATGCTGAAGGCCTGGGAAGGAGGTTATGTTTTCACCGGCGTTGGTTTGTTTGTTGGTTTGTTTGTTGGTTTGTTTGTTGGTTGTCCGTTTGGAGGATTATTCCAAAAGTTCGTGATGGATTTGAATGAAATTTTTTGGAGGGGCGGGGTGTGGCACAATGAACAATCCATTAGGTTTTGGTGGCGATCGGAATTTTTTTTAATAACTCCGCTCATCCTGTGCATTAACACCACAGGCTTTAAGACATGCGCAGTGTAACTGATGATGCGCACATGATGCGTCACCCAGCCTCTTTCCTTCTGCCTGCAGAGAGAGGGACAGAGAGAGCGGGGGTGGAGGGAGGGTGGGACAACTGTAAATTCTGCGTTTTTTCTCATTAAACTCTGTGAAAATACAGTTGAGTTCGACCAAAGCACACTTGGTGATTGTTGGAAAGAGTAACGACGACGGTTTAGGTGAGTTTCACTTTGTTTCTGTCCAATTTGAATGAAGTGTTTTACAGCTGATCTCAACATAAACAAAAATACACGTGGATGATGTCACAAGCTGAACGCAGTGGGGGGACAATCGGGGGCAGCTTGGCGGAGGTCTGCGCTCTCCTAGTGCCATTCTAGTTCATTTTCTGGTTTCTGTTATTTATCTGCCGTCCTTCTAAAGAAATTCTTTATCACTTGTGCATGTGTGTTTTTTCACCTAAGTGAGGGGGATGCAGCTCCATCACATTATTGTATTTCACAATAAATTTCCAATCTATGTATGCAAACTTGATATTCATTCTTTAGGTTATGTACATATGAAACTTCTGTGTTACATTGTTTATGAAAACAGAAGTGCATCTTAATGTATAATCACTGAGTTGTCACTGCCAGTAATAGATAACATTTGTAGAGATGCTATATTTAACAACTTTTCTGAAAAAACATATATAGTCTGAGCTATAATCACACGATCTTAAGCGGGAACCATCAGTTTGAAGTAAATGGACTTGGACTTATATAGCGCTTTTCTAGTACCTACTACATGTCAGCATTCACACACACATTCATACACTGATGGCAGAGGCTGCTAAGGTGCCAACTTTGCCCATCAGGATCTAATCTAAATACTCATTCACACACCGATGGCTATGCCTTCGGGAGCAATTTGGGGTTAAGTGTCTTGCTCAAGGACACATCGACATGTGACTTGGAGCAGCCGGGGATCAAACCACCGACCTACCGATTGGTAGACAAACTGCTCTACCCTCTGAGCCACAGCCGCCCCAAGTAGAATGCTTTATTCTGTTTTAAGTATAGTTTTTGAAAAGTGTGTTTTGGGGTTATAAATCAAGTGATAACACATGTTGAAAGCTACCACCCCTGCAATTATAAATACATATTTTCTAGCACTAGGGGTGTATACCTTGCCAAAAGTCACAATGAGAATCATCGGGATGGACGGTAAATCTGGAAAAGGGTATTTGTTTGGGTGTTGAGATCAAATATCAAAAATCTTTCTACAGAATCGCTGACTCCATTTGAGTTATTATGGGGTTCTTCTTGCAAACCTCACTGGCCCAAGTGTTTCCTTTATTTTTGCTGTAAACCTTTCCATGCACAGTATTCCCAGTGTATTTACGTACGGTGGAGGGTCTTCACTCTGCCTTCAGTAGGGAGATGTACTCGCAGGAATATTCTGGAAATAACTTTTCAGAGTAAGCTTTCAATAATGGAGAGAACAGAGCAGCAGGATTTTATTCGACGCTTCATTACTCATACATGCAGACACAGTCAAATGATTAACACAATGCCATCCATAACTCCAATAGGATTCATTTGGATTGAATTATATTAGCATATTAATGGTTATTACAGGATTCTTTATTGATCCCTGAGAAAAATCGTATTCATCCTTTTCTTCCACTGATCAAATAAATCTGACACTATTTATAAAACAGAAATTGTATAAAATTTCAACAGAAGAAGCAATACAGCCATCCCTGAATAAGAGATTAGAGAAAATATTAGTGACATTAAAACAATTAAAGGAGATTATATGTAAAGAACTAAAAAAAAATAGATGGCTAGCAGGGTTCAGTGTCTTGCTGAAGGGCATTTCAGCTGAAAAACGGCTGCTGACAGAAGAACTACAGATAGAGATTGGTCAGATGTTGAACCAGAGAGGACTGAAAGAGTGATAAGCTGAGCCAAAGTCAATGACTTTTTGAGCTGGCGAGGATGTAACAGGGTTTATGATCGCTGTATTGTCCAGTTAGAAGCCTCTCCTTAGATAAGTGCCCTCAGTGTCCAAAGTGCCGTCACCACTTCTACACTGATTTCTGCAGAGCGGACAAGGTGAACCCAAGAATCCTTTTATTGATGACTTTATGTGAATGCCAATGATGCACTGAGGGACCAGAATCTATTCCAGGAAGTCTGTGAATATGAAAACATTATCATCACATTTCTGAGTATGAAACAAAGAACATGTTGAATGACTGGCCTAAATTGACATATGGGAATTAATATGCAGCTCTATAAACCTTTCTGAGTAATGATGGACTGAACAACTCATAGACAATGACACTTGTTTGTGTTGCATGGTATTCATACTTATTTTATTTTTTTGTTTTCACATATTGTGTGTTGTTTTCATGTCCTATGTTGGGTTGAATCTTTGTTTTTTTTCTTTTCATTGATTTTGTGTTTATTTGTATGGAGGAACGCAAGAGTCACGGAAATATGATTGTTCATAGTTAAACGTGATTAATCAAAAATGAATCAAACATTTTTTTACAATAAAAATTGGCATTAATAATTTTTTTCACAAATTATTTATTAATCGATGAATAAATGGACTAAATTTCAAAGTAATTCATTATTTGACATTTGAATGGGTAATAAAAAAATTATAAAAATAATTTACAAATGAAATATTAATCCTCCAATAAATATATAAATAAGTTAGATATATACATATATTCATACATACATACCTGCATATACACACAAATATATATATATATATATATATACAGTGTATATATATGTATATATATACATACATACTGTACATATTCATACAAACACGTGTACATACATACATAATCATAACATATTCCCAAGAACCCTATATATTTGGGGTGCCATGTGGAGTATGAATATGAATATGACAATGTATACAGGAATACAACAAACTAAACTAAAACATAAATAAAACATAAATAAATAAATAAATAAATAAATAAATAAATAAATAAATAAATAAATAAAGGCTAAGTCTCCACGAGAATAAACAGAAATGTACACAAAAATAAACAACCATTCAACAACTTTTGGAACAGTATCCTAACTACATTACCCAGAAAACACCGCGGTTTGAACTTTACTACGGCAAGCAGGAAGGAAGTTGAAGCCAGTTCGCATATTTTCGAAGCAGCATGTGTGTGCTGCGGTGGCGAAACAAGTCGGAAAAGTTTGTTAACAGCGTTAGATTGTCAAAACTAAATATTGTCACGGTTTGTGTCGTCGTGAACTTTAGAAGGAGCCTCAAGGAAGTCATTCACACTGTCTAAAACGACCACAAGAGGGTGAAAAGTGAGTTAGCTCTGTGAGTTAGCTGTGTGAGACCATGGTGGTGTTGAGAGGAGGGATGTGTCCTGGACTGGATGAGGACTTAGTGAGTGAACTGCGAGCTGCAGACATTAAAACAGGTGAGTGACAGCCAGGTGTGTTTGTTTCTGAGGATGCTTCATCTTAACCTGCAGTAACACAGGTGGTTTGTTGTGTTCACAGTGGAGGACGTGGTCTCATCTGATATTGAGGAACTTGCTCAGAGATGCTCTGTGTCATATAAGGTATTTATCTTTCTTTAGGGGGGTACAAGTGGTCTTATGGTCAACACACATAGAAGGGGTTACAAAACTGACAATAACCTGATATTTGCTGACAATAACCTGATATTTCTGACAATAACTTGATATTTTCTGATATTTTCTGACAATAACTTGATATTTTCTGACAATAACTTGATATTTTCTGACAATAACCTGATATTTCTGACAATAACTTGATATTTTCTGACAATAACTTGATATTTGCTGACAATAACTTGATATTTGCTGATATTTTCTGACAATAACCTGATATTTCTGACAATAACTTGATATTTTCTGACAATAACCTGATATTTCTGACAATAACTTGATATTTTCTGACAATAACTTGATATTTTCTGACAATAACCTGATATTTCTGACAATAACCTGATATGTTCTGACAATAACTTGATATTTTCTGACAATAACCTGATATTTCTGACAATAACTTGATATTTTCTGACAATAACTTGATATTTTCTGACAATAACCTGATATTTCTGACAATAACTTGATATTTTCTGACAATAACCTGATATTTCTGACAATAACTTGATATTTGCTGACAATAACTTGATATTTGCTGATATTTTCTGACAATAACCTGATATTTTCAGGTGGAATTTCTTTCATTCATTCATTCATTCTCACTGCAATATCATTTTCCACTTGTGTAATTTTTGTTAATAGTTTGTTTATTGTCAATAGTGTATATACTGCTCCTATTTTTATACTTCCTTCTATTTAAATGGTTCATATTTTGTTAGCTTTAAAAATCGTAAACAAATTGCGATACATAGGTGAATCGATTATCATTATTTATTTGTTTTTACACCCCTACAAACTTTACATAATTTCCTTTTATAATGAATCAAATTCACTACTTTCTTTTGCAGTGTTAGAAAGAATTAAACACCCACACTTAATACTTGGCATAAACAGCGTAACGTGGGAGGCTCATGAATATCATGTTGATCTTTCACAATGTTTCACCCACACGCAGCATGACTTTCTCCTCGTGTAAGTTGATTACATTAGGTGAGTTAATGTTAACGGACAGTTTACCCTTAATGTAGGCAGACCTCCCCCGAGGGGCTTCTTATGTACACCCATGGCGAGCCAGGTCATCGGTCAACATCGACAGCAATTACAACTAGACTACAGTGTTTACTGTCTCTTTGTAGTCCTGTGTCTCTTTGTAGTCCTTTTTCGTCTCTTTGCAGTCCTTTTGTGTCTCTTTGTATTCCTTTTGTGTCTCTTTGTAGTCCTTTACGTGTCTTTTTGTAGTCCTTTTGTATATCGTTGTAGTAATTTTTTGTCTTTTATGGTCCTTTTGTGTCTCTTTGTAGTCCTTTTGTGTCTCTTTGCAGTCATTTTGTGTCTCTTTGCAGTCCTTTTGTGTCTCTTTGTAGTTCTTTTGTGTGTCTTTGTAGTCCTTTTGTGTCTTTGTAGTCATTTTGTGTCTCTTTGCAGTCCTTTTGTGTCTCTTTGTAGTCCTGTGTCTCTTTGTAGTCCTTTTGTGTCTCTTTGTAGTCCTTTTGTGTCTCTTTGTAGTCCTGTGTCTCTTTGTAGTCCTTTTGTGTCTCTTTGTAGTCCTTTTGTGTCTCTTTGTAGTCCTTCTGTGTCTCTTTGTAGTCCTTTTGTGTCTCTTTGTAGTCCTTTTGTGTCTCTTTGTAGTCCTTTTGTGTCTCTTTGTAGTCCTTTTTCGTCTCTTTGCAGTCCTTTTGTGTCTCTTTGTATTCCTTTTGTGTCTCTTTGTAGTCCTTTTGTGTCTCTTTGTAGTCCTTTTGTGTCTCTTTGCAGTCTTTTTGTATCTCTTTGTAGTCCTTTTGTGTCTCTTTGTATTCCTTTTGTGTCTCTTTGTAGTCCTTCTGTGTCTCTTTGTAGTCCTGTGTCTCTTTGTAGTCCTTTTGTGTCTCTTTGTAGTCCTTTTGTGTCTCTTTGTAGTCCTTCTGTGTCTCTTTGTAGTCCTGTGTCTCTTTGTAGTCCTTTTGTGTCTCTTTGTAGTCCTTTTTCGTCTCTTTGCAGTCCTTTTGTGTCTCTTTGTATTCCTTTTGTGTCTCTTTGTAGTCCTTTACGTGTCTTTTTGTAGTCCTTTTGTATATCATTGTAGTAATTTTGTGTCTTTTATGGTCCTTTTGTGTCTCTTTGTAGTCCTTTTGTGTCTCTTTGCAGTCATTTTGTGTCTCTTTGCAGTCCTTTTGTGTGTCTTTCTAGTCCTTTTGTGTGTCTTTGTAGTCCTTTTGTGTGTCTTTGTAGTCATTTTGTCTCTCTTTGCAGTCCTTTTGTGTGTCTTTGTAGTCCTTTTGTGTGTCTTTGTAGTCCTTTTGTGTGTCTTTGTAGTCATTTTGTGTCTCTTTGCAGTCCTTTTGTGTGTCTTTGTAGTCCTTTTGTGTGTCTTTGTAGTCATTTTGTGTGTCTTTGTAGTCATTTTGTATCTCTTTGTAGTCATTTTGTGTCTTTTTTGGTCCTTTTGTGTCTCTTTGCAATCATTTGGCTACATGTAATTAAACCTTTCAGTGTAGGGAAGCAACTAATGATGATTGGCATTGATTCATCTGTTGATTGTTTTCTCAATTAATCAGTTAGTTGTTTGGTCCCACATTTTATATCTGTTTGAAATGTACCTTAAAAGGAGATTTGTCAAGTATTTAAAACAAAAAAAAGACATCATCACAGACTGAATGGAAGTATTTTCCGCCCCATGAGATCATTACATTTTTCGAATATTCTTTTTTCCATCACCGCCTGCAGCAGCAGCAGGTTCATCCTCGACTTAGTGACCAGCATGTTCAGCCTGCAGGCTTCCCCTGAGCTGATAACCAGCCTCCCACTGGTCCACCAGACTCCTGCTGTTGATTTGAACCATTGTTGTACGCACACATTACAACAGCTAGGAGGTCAATGCTAGGTCATCTGCACCAACACGTCTGCACCAACACATCTGACTAAAGCAGTTTGCTACAGTCCAATCAAAGCTGCTCAAGGCAAGCTTTCTATGTAAAAACACACCCATCTTATGAGCCAATGTCCCAAATTGGGGCGCCAATGTTCCCACTAATTGAGACCCCACAGATTTGCCTTATTTTCCCCAAATAAATTTCTGCTGTTGGACATGAATTCAGCAGGAAATCCTCTCTGCCCAGAATACCAGACTAATCAGAATGTAAGCCTGCTAAATAGCAGTAAGTGATTTGAGGTATTTCTTCATTTTCATTAAAAGCAACCCAGCCTGTTTAACAAATGTGTTTTCATGCAGTAGACATGTTGTAAGATCCAGTGGGATGTTAGTGTGGTAGGTACAAACCTCAAATACTGTAGCTTCAAACTGCACTCAAGCTAATTCATTCAAGGTTCCTCAGACAGTCACATATTTATTTATTAAAAACATGCGAGCCAAGGTAATAAAGCATTTTTGAAAGCTAAAATATCCGATGACCCGTGATATCGCTCTGATAGCTACTGTGACCCACAAACTAACAGTCAAGTGCCGTTTTATGTGATGGGAGGGGTTGGCTGGATGCCCCATATGACATTTGATTGGATACATTCATGTTTGTGTCCTTGAGTTCAATATGAATAGACCAAATATATATTAACATTCTACGGGAGAAGAAAAGAGTGGGATTTTTATACTTTTTATACCTTTTCTAACAGTCATTTTGTGTCTCTTTTGGTCATTTTGTCACTCATTGCAGTCATTTTGCCTCTCTTTGTAGTTAATTTGTGTCTCTTTGTAGTCATTTTGTGTCACTTTGCAGTCTTTTTGTGTCTTTTTTGGTAATTTTGTGTCTCTTTGTAGTGAATTTGTGTCTCTTTGCAGTCATTTTGTCTCTTTGTATTCATTTTGTGTCTTTTTGCAGTCATTTTGTGTCTCTTTGCAGTCATTTTGTGTCACTTTGCAGTCATTTTGTGTCTTTTTTGGTAATTTTGTGTCTCTTTGTAGTCAATTTGTGTCTCTTTGCAGTCATTTTGTCTCTCTTTGTATTCATTTTGTGTCTTTTTGCAGTAATTTTGTGTCTCTTTGCAGTCATTTTGTGTCTTTTTTGGTCATTTTGTGTCTCTTTGTAGTCCCTTTGTGTCTCTTTGTAGTCCTGTTGTGTCTCTTTGTAGTCATTTTGTGTCTTTTTTGGTCATTTTGTGTCTCTTTGTAGTCAATTTGTGTCTCTTTGCAGTCATTTTGTGTCTTTTTTGGTCATTTTGTGTCTCTTTGTAGTCCCTTTGTGTCTCTTTGTAGTCCTTTTGTGTCTTTTTTGGTCATTTTGTATCTTGTAGGCATTTTGTCTTTTTTGGTCGTTTTGTGTCTCTTTGTAGTTGTTTTGTGTCTTCGGTCGTTTTCTGTCTCTTTGTAGTCCTGTGTCTCTTTGTGGTCATTATTTATATCTGTGGTTGGTACGTGTCTCTTCGAGTGACAGTTTGTTTTATATGTCAGATATATTTGAGAGATAGGAAGAGATTGCAGAATAATTAACACAGGGACACATAATTAGAACTTGGAGAATGTATTTCTCATTTCACTCGATCTTTAAAGCTGCACGTTCATGTGGAAAACTTCAGCTTCAGAGGCTCTTGTATCATCATCAGTATGCAATCTGATTGATCGGCCGGTGGAAATCCAATCACGTAATGACTACTGTTCTTCTGTGCCATCACCGTGTGGGATTTAGTGCTTATGGTTGACTGAGATGTTTTAGATTTCTCTCCCTAATAAATAAAAAACAAGAAGTATGTGATTTAGTGTGAAACTTTTTATTAATTTGCTGGAGTGCAGTTCTAAGTAGCGACGTTGAAATTAAGCTTTGTTGAAGCATTTCAGCCAATTGTGTGGAAACGAGGTTAATTTCTTGGGGATTCAGGTGTTCACAATATACAGCAGGAATCGATGAGCTCCGTAATGACCTAGACATAACCCTCCTTTCTCCTTCACTGAGTTTCTCTGGGACCCTGTTGTTTTGTTGTTCTGGCCGTAGGTGGGATATGGTTCAATCCATGTCAAGATCAATGTTGACTTGGTGATAATTATCAATCTGCAACATTATTATGACTCCATTATGATTAGGATGCCTAATTGTCATATGTTCCAGTTCATATAGTCTGTCACTATGAATGTTTTACTTTATTTTACTGCTGTGAAATTTAAATAAAGGGAGGTTTTGTGTGTTTCAACTGAACAGTGACAGTGTTTATTTTAATTGGGCAACAAATGCGACAGTTAATATGCTTGTGTAGAGCGGTGAGTGTTCTTGTTGGGCGATCAATTAAAATGCCAAGATAAGCAATATGCATAGTTGGGAGATGTCACATTGAAGTATTCCGATACTGGAGAAAGCCTTTGTTCGGCTTCTTGCTGGTGCCATCTTAACACAATACGAACACTTTAAACTCACATATTTTAATGATTCTCCCCTTTCAAATCAAAGACGTGAAAATCATGATTAAAGCCCTTTTTAAGTTATCAAACAAAAATGTCAAATAATTGCTTGTTCCAGCTTCTCAGATGTGACGATATGCTGCTTTTCTTGTTTTTTATATTGTTGTGTAATGGATAATAATTGGGTTTTTTGACTGGTGGCTGGAAAATGTGAAGATTCCTTTTAGTTTTTATTTTATTAAATGAATTTATATCAGGGACCTTGTACAAAAATACATTCATCTCAAAAAAGAGAAGATGCTTTGTACCAGATTTAGTTACTTGCTAATTTCCATTTGTAGCCCTTGGGCAGGTGAAAGGAAACAACAAAACACAGAGCAAATCATCTCCACTACAAATGGACCAACAACCTATTGATGCCCACGCAGGCATATGCACACACGCATAGTAACACACGTCATAGGAATAAACACAAATCATACATGTTACATACATGCATATGTATATCCAAAGTTATAAAAACAGGTTGTCAAATTAATGCAGACAAGACTGATTGCTTGGAATCCGTCTTGGCTTCTGGGAACATGTGATGGACATTTCAACTTTATTTTTCTGTTTTATTAGTAAAACAACACAATGATATAGTACAACATAACATTGATATTAAACAATGAAGACAATTGAGTAACAAGAAATATCAGTAAGTTAGAATCTAAGGCCGCGACCATGGCGCCGAAATATCAGTAAGTTAGAATCTAAGGCCCTGACCATGGCTCCGAAATATCAGTAAGTTAGAATCTATGGCTCCGACCATGGCTCTGAAATATCAGTAAGTTAGAATCTATGGCTCCGACCATGGCTCTGAAATATCAGTAAGTTAGAATCTATGGCCCCGACCATTGCTCCAAAATATCAGTAAGTTAGAATCTATGGCCCCGACCATTGCTCCAAAATATCAGTAAGTTAGAATCTACGGCCCCGACCATTGCTCCAAAATATCAGTAAGTTAGAATCTACGGCCCCGACCATTGCTCCAAAATATCAGTAAGTTAGAATCTACGGCCCCGACCATGGCTCCAAAATATCAGTAAGTTAGAATCTATGGCCCCGACCATTGCTCCAAAATATCAGTAAGTTAGAATCTATGGCCCCGACCATTGCTCCAAAATATCAGTAAGTTAGAATCTATGGCCCCGACCATGGCTCCGAAATATCCGTAAGTTAGAATCTATGGCCCCGACCATGGCTCCGAAATATCCGTAAGTTAGAATATATGGCCCCGACCATGGCTCTGAAATATCAGTAAGTTAGAATCTATGGCCCCGACCATGGCTCCAAAATATCAGTAAGTTAGAATCTATGGCCCCGACCATGGCTCCGAAATATCCGTAAGTTAGAATATATGGCCCCGACCATGGCTCTGAAATATCAGTAAGTTAGAATCTAAGGCCCCGACCATGGCTCTGACATATCAGCAGTCTAACTGTGCTGTGTATTGATAAATCCATGGCGCTGTCCGTGGTGCTGAAGTAGACGGATTTGTATTGCGACTACAGAACTTCTGAGTCTCGCTCTTCTGTCAATTTCGTCTTGGTTGTATAAAATTCTCCTAGTAGCGGGTGAACGAAATGAGCCGGGTCTGTCCCTCCTGTTAAAAATTCACTCGTCGCCAAAATGTTACCTCATGCTTTTGGGTTATAATCACAATGGCCCAATTGGGCAGAAAACTACCCAATCTGGCAACGCTAGCTGAGGTAGATGAGTACATGTTGTGTTGTGGCTCATCCATGCAGCACTTGTGTGAACCTTCTATGCTGTTATTTCTTGTATTTCAGGCTCTGTTCGCCATCCGCCGAGTGCTGCTGGCCCAACATACAGCATTCCCCGTGTCAGGCGCTGATCTGTATGAAGAACTATTGAGCTCAACAGCCATCCTCTCCACTGGAAATCCAAGGTAAAGACAATTCTGCACACACAGCAGAGCACACTGCTTTTGTCTCTTGAGGGCTGGGGGATTTAACGGTGGGCTCAGTGCCACAAGAGCTTAAAGGAAGATTCACCTCCAAAATCCAAATATGTATTCCTGAGGACCGTTCTCAGCATATTGAATTAAAAGACATTTTCCCCCAGTGTTCAGTTTAGTGGCAAAAGGGAATTTGTGGTGATGCTTTTTAACGCTTCTAGTGGCTTCTTCGTCAATGCTACATGATAGGGATGCACCGATACCCCTTTTTTTCAGACCGAGTACAAGTACAAGTACTTACATTTGGGTACTCGACGATACTGAGTACCGATACGAGTACTTCTCTGTGCCAAAAGACCCTCGTTAACAGCCAGCTGGAGGGTGTGAGCGACACTCGGCAGGCTGGGGAGTCCCGCATACGAGGCGGTGCGCCGCGACCGGCTCTAGGTCGGCTTGGAAAGGCTCGGGCCGAAGGTGGCTCGTGGCCGCAGCTTTTCAGCGCTCCCCGCCCAGACATCGCTGCACCGTGGACAAAGGTCTAATGCACGCGCGAGTCAGAGGGTGCAAGCAAAACCCTGTGGCGCAATGAAAGTGAAGGCCGGTGGGTTGGGCGCACCACTGTAAAGTGGTATCGGTGCCGTTGTATTGGAGCCGTTTTGCGAGTACGAGTACATGAGCACAGTATCAGACCCGATACCCGATACTGGTATCGGGTATCTGTGCACCCCTACCACCTGATATTATTTCAGATTGAAGTTATTGATTTGTTTAGTGATAGTAGTAGCAGATACCAATTTAGTAGTCCATACCAATACCAGTGAAATTCCAGGATTCTCGTAATTTGCGTTAAGACGTTATTAGCGCGTTAACTTTGACAGCCCTAATTATTTCAGATTAAAGTCTTTGATTTGTTTAGTAGTAGTAGTAGCTATATTCTGTGTGTTTTGAAACTCTAAGGACATGGTTGTTGATTTTAACAAAACGTTTTACATGCTGCACCTAATTAAACTACCATTGTTGGAGCAAAGGGTGCATTTAAAAGTCATTTTTGCCAGTTGCTCTTCAGCTTTTCAGACTGTCCCCAATCACAGGATAAATAAAAATCAAATATAATATATGTTTTTTGTAACCAGATTCCTCTGCATCGATCCATTTGATCAAACTAAAATCTTTTCAGCGTTGTTAAAATCGAATTTGCATTGACCTGTGCCTGTGGAATATGCATCTGGAGTATGGTGGCTGTAGATAAAAATACAGCAGAGCAATAGAGTGTTTTAGAAATGGCATGTGTGCTACATTTCAGCAGCTAGAGCTGACATCTTCGCTTGTTGTTCCATTTGGCTCCTGAACGCAGCCTAAAGTGGCTTCTGATATATCGGCTGTATTAACTCGGCCTCAAGCTAGACTACTTTCTGCTAAAAAAAAACAAACAGACTGACAAGTCCTTTAAAACATTTTTATGGTACATCAGAAAATAAAAATGTAATGACTTGAAAGAAACCAAAAATCCTTCTGCTACCAGCATGGCATTGTATTACAGCACTATTCAGAAATTACCTGTAAAACTGAGGCACTGCATCCCAATGAAAAGTTTGCTGGCATCACAAGTTTCGGTTATCTGTATGCAGTCGTAGCACAAAGCGTAGCAGATAAATTCTCCACTTTTAGAGGGGAAATATTCTTCAGCCAGGACACAGACTGCCCCGGACAAATCTGTGAAATGGGCCAGCGTGGCATAATTTATAGGATGGTACCTTTTCTACAGTTAAACTCACTGTTACAGCATAATTAATGACCACAGGTGTTTTTTCTCTCTCTCTCTATGCCTCCTTTTAAGTGGTTTTCATAAATTAGTTAGTGCTTTGGATTAGTGATATGAAACTGAATCAGCCGTGTGAGTAAAGACGGCGTGATGTGCGTGTCTTGGCTGCGCTCTACTGGTGGAAAGATGAACTGATGAATGATGCTCTTGGCTGTCCGTGGTGTCACAGTCAGTATGGTGTGGGGTTTATGCTGAGACAGAGTAATGAAACATACACTTAGCTCCAGTTTATTAGGTACACCTACAACTAATGCAGTTTAAATTATACATCAGCTCTGCAATAAATCCTACCTTAAACCTAAAAGTGTTGTTGAAACTGTTTTAGGGATGTGTTGACTCAACTAATGGTTAGTTTGGGGGCTGCAGTTGGTGATGCTGTTTAATAGTATTGCGTTACTGAGAGCTATTTCTAATATTTAGTATCTGGAGCTGCAAAGATTAATCGATTGGCAACTAGTTAAATTTACCCCCAACTATTTTGATAATTGATTAATCTGTAATTTTTTACAAAAAAATAAAAATTCTCTGATTCCAGGTTCTTAAATGTGAATATTTTCTATTTTTACATTTTTGCTCCTATGTCAGTAAACTGTATATCTTTGAGTTGTGGACATAACAAGACATTTGAGGACGTCATCTTGGACTAATTCTTTTTCCATTTTCTGTCATTTTATAGACCAAACAACTAATCGATTAACTGAGAAAATAATTAACAGATTAATCGACAATAATAATAGTTGTTAGTTGTAGCCCTATTAGTATCTTCAGTGATATAAATGGGGTTGCTCAGTATAATGCAATACAGCTCAACTGCACCACAAAACCACAGCCTCCAAAATGACCATAAAGTTATATGCACACCTGTGTTATACAGTTTAAACAAACCTGATGATAATAACACGGAGGCTCCGTAGTCTGCACCAAGACGGTAAGACCTTGTCAACAACTGCGCATCACCGCTTCCATTCCACCCTTCACAATAAACTCCCCGGACACTAACACTGGTACACTGTTTACTAGAGGGAACTAAAGCTATTCACAACTCAACAAAATAACCTACACTTGTTTACAATTCGCTGTTAGCCGCCGAACTAACGCGCTGTGCTTGTGTAAACATAGCGGCGATGGATGAGAGACAGCGGACAGAGCAGATTGAAATATTGCTTTCTTACATGTTTAACCGTTTCATCATATTTATGCTTGTTGAACAGGTGTAATGATAAAGTATTAGCTTTATACTTAACGTTAATGCAGTAACGTCACCTGGTTCACTTCACCGTCTCTGTGGAGAACTCCTCCACAGCTCCGACGCAGAGGAGAGGCTGCAGCGGGATAATAATTACTAACCTTACGGTCTACGTTTAATACGGGGTTTCAGTAACTATCCTTAAATAAAATGATTTTTCTTAATCATCGTGTTGCGTTGTGATGTGTTTATCGCACATGTTCATATCGCGATGACGATGAAAATACGATTTATTGGTCAGCCCTACGGGACAGACTGCAAAAAGTAAGCCGACAGACACTCACCGACGGCCACAAACTGTCCGACGGCCGATCACCGGCTTGGTGCGTCAGGGTCTAAAGGCAACTGAGTGTATAATATGTAAAGTATTTTTCAGAGTAGACGTTCTGAGAATCTGTGAGAAACTAGTTTTCACGGCTGCATAGACAGAAAAGAACATCTCGCTGGTCTCTGCGTCAGAATCAGTGAACTGGATGTAGAAAACAATGTTCATTACAACAGCATATAACTGTGGTCTAAAAACTATTTTACAGCTTGTCCTGAGAGAACGTAGCCTGAATGAAATGAGGCCAGAAGCCCCGAAGGCTGCAAACAGAGTTAGGACTCTTCAGCTTTCAATCACGTCTGCTGCTAGACACCTTTTGGCATATTATTTTAATGTCCGTTCGCCTCTCTTCTTCCAGCACTTTGATATATGCACAGTGAATGTAAGTCTTGAGCCCAGAGATGGATAAAATGAATGTGATGGACATGGACTTTTGAAGTTATATGTCTTATTTCAACCAAGTAATAGAAATGTCAGAAATTCAATCAGAAATCCAAAGAGCTCAGAGAAAACCTTCTGAATAAAACATAATAAAATAACCAAATGTGTTATCAAGCCTTTATACTTAGGTCTCTATCTGGTCAAGGTCATAATACCTTTT
Organism: Sebastes fasciatus; assembly: GCF_043250625.1. Lineage (NCBI taxonomy): Eukaryota > Metazoa > Chordata > Actinopteri > Perciformes > Sebastidae > Sebastes > Sebastes fasciatus. Next base: position 5,706,707 of record NC_133810.1, read on the forward strand.
AAAATGCACAGTAACATGGGTAAGGGGACCTTTCTTGGACTGTCAGAATGGTCTATTCCTAACTAATATAGTTTAACTGTATACCATTATTTATCTGTCTCCTTTAAATATCATTAAGAAGCAGTCTTTGGCAGCACAAAAACACGCAAAAGCAACTTGCATTTCATACACCTCCATCACAGCTCAATCCTAACAAACAAACACAGTATAATCATTAATAACGAATAATAAATTGCACTCATTTTTATTTTTTATCGAACAGCACAAAGACAAACAGAAAGAAAAACTAAACAGACCGTATCAGAGTTCCTGCTGCTGCGGTGATTTGTCATACTAACAGGATGGACGATAAGGGCTGATAATGGTTTATTGCTGTCATCAGCTTGTGTATCATGTAGCTTACATCATATTTTTGTCAACGCTTGATGGTGTAATGACACAATGATGTTTTAATGCCATGCATAGGCTACTTGGAGAAATGTTTGGGTGTGATCAAGTGATAAGATTCAGTCACTTAAAACCTCATTGAAAATGGCAAACATTGTCTTCCGTCAAAGTCTTCTCATGATGAATTCAGTCCTGAAGTTCAGTGTTAGTGACTCTCACGATGAAGCTGCAAAAGACACTAATATGAAAATCCAAAATTTTCTTCAACAGGGATGTCACGATACCAGAAATTTAGTAGTTGATACCAATCCCAGTCTCACGATTCTCGATACCCGATTCAGTACCCCGGTAAAAAACAAAAGTAAAACAATAAATCCCATTTAATTCATCATACACTCCTTAATATACTTGTTGCATACTGGTTTTTGCAAATATATTATTAATCCCTGATGATCCGCCTTAAGTTTCTCGCCAAAAAACTAAATTTTACAAGATTACTTTTGAGCACATCATAATTACGTAATTTACCTTCCAACAAACACAACGCTTTCATCCAGGAGATCACTGTTTGTGTCCCGTGCGTTAAGTTCACAACGTTCAGTTTCATTTTCACAGTACAAATGTAATAGTTTTAAGCCCAACCATGTAGTCCTTTCATAAACCTAACTGTAGTGTTTTTGTTGCCTAAACTTAAAGTGACGCTAAGGGTAACTATAGTGGTTTTGATGCTGAAAATAACGTGACCGCCAAGGGGCATGACGCGACACCAATGGGCGTGACCGTTATGTAACGAGTTGGGATGAAAACATGTTGAACTAAACTCATAAAGCCAAAAAATGGTCTGCCTGCTACCTTAGAAATTACATTGAATAAGTGTTTTGAAGGAAAACTTTGCCGATTTCCAACCGGCTCTGTGTCACATGCACTCCCCCCGCTCACCCGACCAGAACACGCCGATCATTTTGCAGCCCACCGCCGGCTGATGATTTATGCCGCCTTGCTACTGTATCGTAAATCAATAGCAGAGTCTATCAATTTTGATTACAAACGGTGAGTGTACTGTAAAAATATGGGGAACACATTTTGATATGCTACTATAATATCTTTATATAAGATTTGTTTGGAAGGAAATTAATCATTTAGATTAATTGATTAATCGGTAGAAGATTAGTCGTTATTGACAACCCTAAGTGCAACCCTCTTTGCTCCATTGTCACAGAACACAGGAGTAATGCAAGTACTTCCATCCCCACCAATTCTCCTCTTCACTATCACGCCGTAGGTGATGAGAGACACTATTAACCAACCACAGGCTTCCAGTGATGCTTAACCTTCAAGCTGAAGGACCTTGGCTATGTAGATTTAACTGCATCGCTGTCACATCCATCATCACACGTGCAGGCGAAGATGATGAGATTCCACAAACTGCACAGATCACTGAGCGTCAACATAGACAAATCAAAACACTCCCCTGCTGATAGAACAGTTGGTTAAAGTATTACGACAGCAAACAATACCTCGCTGACGATCAAAATATGAGTGCAAGAGCATTCTTTTAGAGTTGGTGCAAATAGAAATACCTGCAGTTTGTGCAAAAATAAATCTAGTATTCTCTAATGCATCAGTGTGTGTTGTAGAAACATATCATTTCAAAGATAAAATACAGAATTCCACTGAATAAATTGTCATTTATTTCACTATAACAGAAAGAAGAGTGTGACTGTGTGCTGCCAATGACAGCAGATCAGTGGTTGACAGTTTTTGGTTCTACATGCTGTGGACATATTTGGGTCAGCACTCAAAAGTATTGATGTTTGACACCAATAAACACAAACCAATATGATATAGAATACTTTTTTATACCTCTGATTTTTTTTTTATCTCTTCAAAATGTACCTTAAAGGGAGATTTGTCAAGTATTTAATACTCTTATCAACATGGGAGTGGGCAAATATGCTGCTTTATGCAAATGTATGTTTATATTTATTATTGGAAATCAATAAACAACACAAAACAATGACAGATATTGTCCAGAAACCCTCACAGGTACTGCATTTAACATAAGAAATATGCTCAAATCATAACATGGCAAACTGCAGCCCAACAGGCAACAACAGCTGTCAGTGTGTCAGTGTGCTGACTTGACTATGACTTGCCCAAAACTGCATGTGATTATCATAAAGTGGGCATGTCTGTAAAGGGGAGACTCGTGGGTACCCATAGAACCCATTTACATTCACATATCTGGAGGTCAGAGGTCAAAGGACCCCTTTTGAAAATGGCCATGCCAGTTTTTCCTCGCCAAAAGTTTGCGTAAGTTTGGAGCGTTATTTTACCTCCTTCGTGACAAGCTATCATGACATGGTTGGTGCCAATGGGATCATCAGGTTTTCTAGTTTCATATGATACCAGTATCTTTACTCTAGCTTTAAAAACTGAGCCTGCTACAACCTAAAAATCACAGTTGCCTGAATGCATTAAAGAAATTAGTGGTGTTAAAACTGATTTAAAACTAGTTAACGTGTTATCGTGTTAAATTTGACAATATATGTGTATAGACTCGTACCTTTAGACATCTTATCAAAGAACCAGATGATGCTGTTGCTCATCTTTTGTACTGCCAGTCACGTAACATTGTCTGAGGACAACATGATGGGACTTTTACATCCCGAACCCTGGACACTTAAGTTGTGGACAGCTGGGATGATTGAACAGGCTGTAAACAAACCTGACACCCATTGTGCACTTTCTTGGCAGAACTATTGTTCACAAAATGAAATAAGATTGGCAAAGTAAAGTTAAGGTAGCAAAGAAATGTTACTGGCTTGTTGACAGCTGATTGTGAAACTTGCAACCATGGCCTACTTTGAACCTCTGTTCACTCGGCTCAGTAGGAAATTAATGGACCCCTGATGATTTATCGCTCAAGTTGCTTTGCTGTGTGGACTCATAAAAAGAGCAGATACACGGAGGTGGAAGAGGTCGCATATAAACGACCTGGGGTGTATGAATGTGGAGCTCAGGGAAGATTTACCCAAGGCAGCAACAAAGAACCCATAACAAGACTGACAAGGCTGGAAATCCTAAGAACAGACTTCACTCAGCATATCCGTCTGAATAAAGACAGTTAATGTCTCACAATGTTCCCGCTGAAGGCCAAGGCTATTCTTCCAAAGTAAAAGTTGCAGATGTTGGATGGTGAAATGGGAATTAATTTAGCAGAGTGGTGTTAAAGAGAGCATAGGCTTGTATCCGAGTGTCAAAAGTACAATTTTGACCTTGGAGAACAGAAGTTTGACAAAATAATCTTAACTCAAGATCCACTTTTGACCTTTGGTGGAATCTAGTGGTTAAGACGCATACGATATACATCAGACCAGCAATATATCAGCTAGAGTAGGCGCTCATGACCAACCAAGACAATCCCATGTAGACCAAATGTAATTGGTTGCACCAACAATAAATCCAAAGACGCTGAACTCTGATTTGTTCCCCTGCTGTGCCCTAAAAAATATATAAAAGAGGGGCTTTATGGCTCCAAGCTATAGACCAGACCAGCATGGCGTCATCGCCGAGGCTGCGCTCCCTTTAGGGGGAAAGAAACGATAATATATATATCATAATATAATAATAAAATATATTACAAACAAACAAAACAATGTCCTTTTACCCTTGCTCACTTGATTACAAGAATAACACACACACACACACACACACTTTGATTCAGTTTGAAAGACTTAGCCAGTGGCTGAGCTTGATAAGAAGCAATGAAACCGCAACTGAAATTAGGAGTTTGGCCAAACTTAAGACTAGTCTGGAACCTAATGCGAGCTCTGTTTGTATTATATTCACCCAACTGCAGTTTTTGTTGGCTCCACAGATGTACGTGGACTTAATAGTTTATTGCATCAGATGGCAGCTGTGAGTAATGAATTGCACCTTGTTTCTTGCAGCCTAGATAAACTGCTGGATTCAGGCTTGTATACCGGAGAGATAACAGAGCTGTCGGGAGGCCCAGGAAGTGGCAAATCTCAGGTGAACATTTCCTACCTTCCCTCTCCATCACTGATAATTTCAGCCTCATAAATTCCCTCTTTTTAGAATTCCCTCTTCTCCTATAGAATAAGAAATTGTGCTCCGGCTGAAATAATTCTTTTTCAAAGTTATAGTTTAGCTAACACAAATTATCCACGCTGTCTTTTAAACTATTCCCCGCGTGCTCGTCACGTCTTTTAGGTGTGTTTCGGCGTCGCAGTGCACATTTCTTACCAGCTGAAACAGAGTGTGATATTTATCGATACGACAGGCGGGCTGACTGCCAGCCGCTTGCTTCAAATGCTACAAGCTGAGACGAGTAACACAGAGGAGCAGGTGAGTTGACAAGGGGTCTCAAACTAATATTGCATGATGTAATGTAATGTAACACGACGTGAAACAAACTGTCACTTTACAGATGGAAGCTCTTCAGAGGATCCATATCTTCCGTTTGTTTAACGTCTTCTCTTTACTCGACTGTCTGTACGGTCTTCGCGGTGGCAGGCTTCAGCAGGTTTGTTTGCAGTTTCTTTTTTGTTTAAAATATACCAACAGTCCCGCTGGAACTTATGAACTTATGAAAAAGAAAACGGATCAAATTTTCAGCTATCTAATTTTGTCACATTTTGCATCAGGCGTCTGTTGGCGGTGGCTCTGTCAAGGCGGTGATCGTGGACTCGGTGTCAGCTGTTATCTCTCCTCTACTGGGAGGCAAACAAAATGAAGGTGATATCTCTTTCTGCGAGTCCATCATAGTGCATCATCACACCTGAGGCTGTGTTTACACCCGGGCCTTTAAACACCAAATGTCTGTAAAATAAACCTCACAACAGGGTTCCCACACATTTCGCGAGCATGACATCCAGAGTTAATTCCAGTCACGAGTGTGAAAAATAACATTTGTACAGTCGCATTAAACCCCGAACACTTCCGTTTAGAGTAAAAAGCTCAAATTTCTGATATCAGTTCTAAGCGGAGCTGTTTTCATTAACCTTGGAGCTGCTTCAACTGGACCTCTTGAGATTCAAAATAATTAAAGTTCTTAATCCAAGTGAATTTAATTCAGCGTTTTTGCAAACTGTTTATAGAAAGCTCCAAAACTGCGATCTAATTAAACAATCACTCAAAAGAAACAGGGTTCAAATCTAAAATGAACCTGCCATGAGCGCCTGTGAAAAGACATTACAAAAAGCTAGAAATGTAATTATGCTTTAGTACAAAACTTAAAGTGTACAAAAACAGCTGGTTTATGAAGTATTTTGTTAAAACTATAAACCCTTTAACCCTCATCCTACCAATATATTTAACATGAAAGGACTACCGACCAAGAATAAACTACTGTGAGAAACAGCCATCATCGCAAAATGTTAACTTATGTCTTCTCAACGGGGGTCTCAAACGATTATGTTATCATGATTAATTGCATGATTGTCCATAGTTAATCGGCATTAATCACACATTTTCTATCTGTTCAAAATGTACCTTAAAGGGACTATTTGTAAGATTCAGAAATGCTTCTTAACAGCGACACCTGTGGCCTTGAAATCAACGAAAGTCAGCGTCGAGCTCGCGCTTGCTCGCTCTACATAGACATGAACGAGCATCGCTCAAAACAGTGAGGCGACACACGTCAGCTAAAACCACTCTATATTTCAGCTGCTTGGCAGTAATGTTAGCTGACCAGACGAAGGTCTCTCCATGAATCAATGCTGATCCTAGTGTTGGCTTTTCCTGCTCAGCGCAGGCTTCAGCAGCGGGGCTCCTCAACGAGTTACGTTATCGCCTCCCGACCGCAGCCGGCAGCCGAAGACACCGGCACCCGGTCGGTAACGAGACGATAACGTAACTCGTTGAGGAGCCCCGTCACTTCACAAGACACGGGAAACCTCTGTTGGTCTGGAGGAGCTGCAGCATTTATTTCTGCACAAACGTCCCCTGTACATTCACTAGATATTCTCAGAGCTAAACTAACTCTTCTGCAGTGTGGAGTGAGCGCGCGTTCACGTCTAGAGGTGGAGCGAGACAGCGAGGACGCGCGCGCCGTCTGAGTGAAGGAGAGCAGGCAGCGGAGACGAGGCTCCGGCCACATGCAAGCGCGCATATGCGAACGCGCATGTGTCCCGACCCGCTACATTTATACGCTTAAAAAGTTACAAACAGTCCCTTTAAAGAAATTTGTGGTGTTAAAACAAATTTGCGTTAAAACGTTATTGTCGTGTTAACTCTGACAGCCCTAGTAAAGACAACAACCACAAATCCAGCAATCTGTCACGTGAAATAACAAAAACTGTTGGCAGGAAACGTTGTGTTTACGTAGGACCTCACCACTCATGGTAAAAAGTTAATTGAGAAAATAGGTTTTTAGAGCCTTTAACAGATCATCAAAGTAATTACAATTCATCCTGTGGGGACTGTGAATGTTTCATGGCGATCCTTCTAATATTTGGACCCATGTAGTGGACTGAGATCCGCCGCCAGCGTGGCTGTAAACAAAATGAGTCAACCCTGAGAATATTAAAGACTGTAAATGTCATAACAATAACATCAGTAGCCTTAGTTACTCCTGTTGAATTGCTTAGAAAGAACCATGGAAGGACATTCTTATATTCCGTACACGAACAAACCTCTTTATAACTTCCTGTGCCCTCAGGCATGTCCTTGATGATCCAAGTGGCAGGAGTTCTTAAGACAATGGCTAAGGACTTCAATGTTGCTGCTCTGGTAAGGATGACAGTCCTTGACGTGTGCTACTCTGAATGCAAGATGCATTTCCAGTGTCAATCTAAACTCTCCACAAACCCTTTCATACTTCCTCTTGTTATTACTTTGAGAGCTGAAATGAAACCTCTTTTTGGGATTAAGAACACTAAATCAAGATTAAAAACAAAAGGTTGCTAATTTCTGACAATTAAATGTGTAAAACAAAACTCCATTTGTTAGTTCAGGTGTATGACCGGAGGTTTTAATTATGTAAAATATGAACTAATCACATTAAAAAAGCATGCACCAAAGAAAATTTGCCATCACCTAAAATCATGGAGTTATTTGAAGTGCGATAAAGATAATTTGATAGGCTGTTTGATGGTTCCCTTTGATTAAAAGTGGGACAATCTGGCTGCTATTTCTCTTCTAAAGCTTGTACTATCTCTCGCAAGCTATTCGAATCCATAAAACAGAATGGAGAAATGGTGCGATAAACCCCTAAGAGGAACAAAACAAACGACTGAACATGATGGTGTCTGGGCCTGCAGGTTACAAACCATGTTACGAGAGGTGGCAGCGGGGAGGTGCAGCCGGGCCTCGGTGTGTCATGGGGCCACGTCCCCAGAACCAGGATCCTGCTGGAGCGAGTAGAGAAGGCCACGGCCGTCAGCCACTCGAGCCTGCGCTCTGCAACACTGATCAAGTCTTCTAGACAGGTATTGCAGCATTGACTTGCACATCATCTAGCTCAGTATTGATTCTGTCAAAGGGGTTTCGTTGAGAGGCAAATGTCAAAACGTCTTGATAAAATGGAGGTTTTAAAAGTTGTTTGTTCTTGTAAAACCGGTCTGGTGTGATAAAGAAGCTCTTTATTTCCATTTAAAAGAAGCTTCCAGCGAGATTTTTTACAAGAAAAGTATACCAGTGTTATCATTCTAATTCACAAAGACAGGCTGTGACAGACAACAGCCTCATTCTGCCAAATTTATATCGAGGACACTCAGCTGTTTACCCAAAAGCAACACGCGTCCATCTACAAGATGAGACGAAATGCAAAACCACCAGTGAGCAAGTTGAGATTGTTAACAGATTGATAAACAGAGATTGTTGTCGTTACCTTCTCTGTTCGTAGACTGCTAATTTACCAGTCGGAAATTCCAGTAAAAAGTTGCTGTGGACTTTGCTGAAGTGTTCTTGGCTATTTTCTGCGGTCATTGTCAAATCTGGTCGCTGACATCGCCTAATGTTACGGCATCACTGATGTAACCAAACTTGAATGCAGCTGTTTAATTGACAGCTGCCCACCGGCCGGCGCAAACTCTCATTTTACAGCTAAACAGTTCACTACAAGACGTTTCTGAAAAGATTTGAGGAGAGAAATAGGCATTACAGTAACCGATTCATATTTGATCAGCGCTGCCTAGTTTGACTGTTTGATCGGTTGTCTTTTGAAATCTTGCAAATGCCATTAGGAGCACTAGGAGGAGGCAGAGGAACACTACTGTCTGGATACAGTGAACGCTTTATAAAAATAACTTTTAATCACATTTGCTCAGAGTTACCGACTGCAGCTTTAATGATAACGAGACTAAATGTCTATTATTGCAGTCTTTGTTACTTTTTCCTCCTCTCATAAATATCTGTCCACAAAGGCATTAATTATACATTTTTCTTTTCTGGAGTTACAAAAGAGGTCCGTCAAACGATACAAAGAAGTGCTTTGACAAGGCACATTTAGAATGAACATAGCCCAAATGAATGTTTTATATTGCAGCCCAGTTGTGTGTGTGTGTTTTTTTTTTTTTTTAACTAGTAAATCAACACTGTCATCTGCTCTACTTCTTAGCCTTGTCACATCAAAGAAGAGTTTGACTTGCAGTGGTGGAGTCGCTCTAAAGAAGGATCCTCAGGAAAGAGAAAACTGGATGAGACTGATTCCTGATGAGAAGCAACTGGAAATCTCTGACCAAAGGTACATGAATGTTTCTGCACAAAATGTGTCTTTCTGATTTCTTTTTTTTCTCTTTTGCAATATGCAAATATTAGAATTATTGCTAAACTTTATTCCAATCAAATCAAATTGTTGCTACAATCATTAGCTCATTGGTTTGTTACTGTCATTAGAATGATGTATAACAGCTTCAAAATTGGCCCGTGTAAGTCACGACTCTTGCAGTACACTCCTTTGAGATGCTCTTTCAATCCTCTGCTGCAGCCTTTCATTGGAAATCACGTGTGTGTGTGAGAGCATACATTATAGACTTCTTATATAGACATATAGACTGTTTTTTCTACCTGTAATGAGGGAGGAATATACACACAAGAAAGTCCTTTCTTGTGTGTATCGTTAAGGCCTTCCAGGGGAAGCACAGCAGGCTCATATAGCTTTTGCCCACTCAGAGCTTCAATACATTCAAACATTTAATTAAACCACCTCAAAGCCTGAAGCAACCCAAGGATGAAAAGGAAAATCTGAATTTTCCATGAAGCCATTCAGATATGGGGGGCTGCAGTAAAAACCTTTCAGCATCTCAATGGATTGTACAGAGTCTAATGATCTTGAATCAAAGTGAAATGTACTTAGATTAAGAGGAGGAAAACCTTCCTAAAACAACGAATGCTTGTTATATCAGGGTGTCCGCCAGGTCCTAAAAGTTGATAAATCAATTTAATGACATATTAGGCCCTTTAAAAATTATTAAAAAGTCTTCAATTACATTTTCTGAGGTATTACATTTTATAGCTTGTTTCCAATATGTATATTTGTCCAGAGGTTGTATGCTAAATTTCTTTATTTATAATAGTATGTCATATGTTGTGTAGTATGTTATAAAATGTAAAAAAAAAAGTAATTTAGTAATAAAAAATGATAGAATAGTACGTTGAAAAATGTCATGAAAAAAAGTCATAGTATAGTATGTTGGAAAAAAAGTCAGTATAATATGTCGAAAAAAAAAAGTTAAATGTCGAATGATTTCGTAAAAAAAAGTCAATGTATAGTATGTTGAAAAATTTATAAAAAAACCCGTCATAATTTCATGGAAAAAAGTTCTAGTATAGTATGTCGGGAAATAAAATGTTAAAATATGTCCAAAAAATTTCTTATAAAAAGTCAATGTATAGTATGTCGAGAAAAAACATCATAGTATAGTATGTTGAAAAATTAATTGAAAAAAGTCATAGTATATTCTGTTGAAAAATTTCCTAAAAAAATGTCATAGTATGTCGAAAAATTTCATAAAAAAACGTCATAGTATAGTATGTCGAAAAATTTCATGCGGAAAAAAAGTCATAGTATAGTATGTTGATAAATTAATGAAAAAAAACGTCATATGTTGATAAATTAATGAAAAAAAACGTCATAGTATAGTATGTCGAAAAATTTCATCCGGAAAAAAAGTCATAGTATAGTATGTTGATAAATTAATGAAAAAAAACGTCATAGTATAGTATGTCGAAAAATTTCATGCGGAAAAAAAGTCATAGTATAGTATGTCGAAAAATTTCATAAAAAAACGTCATAGTATAGTATGTCGAAAAATTTCATGCGGAAAAAAAGTCATAGTATAGTATGTTGATAAATTAATGAAAAAAAAAGTCATAGTATAGTATGTTGATAAATTAATGAAAAAAAACGTCATAGTATAGTATGTCGAAAAATTTCATAAAAAAACGTCATAGTATAGTATGTCGAAAAATTTCATGCGGAAAAAAAGTCATAGTATAGTATGTTGATAAATTAATGAAAAAAAACGTCATAGTATAGTATGTCGAAAAATTTCATAAAAAAACGTCATAGTATGTCGAAAAATTTCATGCGGAAAAAAAGTCATAGTATAGTATGTTGATAAATTAATGAAAAAAAACGTCATAGTATAGTATGTCGAAAAATTTCATGCGGAAAAAAAGTCATAGTATAGTATGTTGATAAATTAATGAAAAAAAACGTCATATGTTGATAAATTAATGAAAAAAAACGTCATAGTATAGTATGTCGAAAAATTTCATAAAAAAACGTCATAGTATATATAGTATGTCGAAAAATTTCATAAAAAAACGTCATAGTATAGTATGTCGAAAAATTTCATAAAAAAACGTCATAGTATAGTATGTCGAAAAATTTCATGCGGAAAAAAAGTCATAGTATAGTATGTTGATAAATTAATGAAAAAAAACGTCATAGTATAGTATGTCGAAAAATTTCATAAAAAAACGTCATAGTATGTCGAAAAATTTCATGCGGAAAAAAAGTCATAGTATAGTATGTTGATAAATTAATGAAAAAAAACGTCATATGTTGATAAATTAATGAAAAAAAACGTCATAGTATAGTATGTCGAAAAATTTCATAAAAAAACGTCATAGTATAGTATGTCGAAAAATTTCATAAAAAAACGTCATAGTATAGTATGTCGAAAAATTTCATAAAAAAACGTCATAGTATGTCGAAAAATTTCATAAAAAAACGTCATAGTATAGTATGTCGAAAAATTTCATAAAAAAACGTCATAGTATAGTATGTCGAAAAATTTCATGCGGAAAAAAAGTCATAGTATAGTATGTTGATAAATTAATGAAAAAAAACGTCATAGTATAGTATGTCGAAAAATTTCATAAAAAAACGTCATAGTATGTCGAAAAATTTCATGCGGAAAAAAAGTCATAGTATAGTATGTTGATAAATTAATGAAAAAAAACGTCATAGTATAGTATGTCGAAAAATTTCATGCGGAAAAAAAGTCATAGTATAGTATGTTGATAAATTAATGAAAAAAAACGTCATATGTTGATAAATTAATGAAAAAAAACGTCATAGTATAGTATGTCGAAAAATTTCATAAAAAAACGTCATAGTATGTCGAAAAATTTCATAAAAAAACGTCATAGTATTGTAGGGACCTCACGAGACAAAGAGCCTTGGCCTACATGGGAAACCAGAAGCCTGATCACAGCAGGGGACCCAACGGTCAAGCTCATGAAATCTCGCGTCTTCACGCGAGATCTCAGTTGAATCCAAACGGGAGCAGCCCCATTGGATGAGGCTAACAGGAAACGTGGGCTCTTTCCCGGAGAAACGCCCACTATCTCAAGAGATAAAAGCACGCTACCTGAGGAGATCGCCCTCTTCTCCCTTTCTCCCTTTTCCACTGCAAACCCAACACGGTACCCCACGCTTCAGCGTTCACCTAAGACCGAGCCACATTTTCTGACCTCGCTGGACGAGTTAAGATAATGTTGTGTCCATCAGACTTTGATCCACATCCCTGCAGAAGGAAGACTACAGCCCGGCTTCACCAAGGAAGCCGAGGACAACCGCTCTTCATCAAAGGAAACGAGCGCACCGCCTTTCCTTCATTTCTGGCTGATTCCCCCTCCGCTGCCACACGGAGGTCCAGCCTGCCGTTCAGCAGCTGACGAGCTCCATAACGGCCCGTTATTGTCCGAGCCAGCACGAAGCCGCCGGACCAATTAACGAAGATCCACCCCACTATCGCTCCGAAGAAGCGATTCAAGTAAGAGGCTTGTGCCTGGGCAGAGACTAGTGAGATTGTATATTCCAATAAGTTAATAACTATTGTTGATTTATACTGAACGAACGGACCGCCGAGTCCGTCTGTTTGCTTTGTTTATTTAACTTGCTTTGCTTTGCTTTGCTTTGCTTGTTTATGTTGCTTTGTTTACTGTTGCTGACCTTCTGATTACTGTGTGCTCCTTGTGTTAGCTCCTGCTAAACGTGAAGATCTGTGGCTGTAGTTTATTATTGAAAGACCAGTGCACGGCTGGCTAACGTGAGTTTGCCTGCCGAGCATCTGAGTGATAATAACCCAGCTAGTACATCTCTCGCGCGGCAGTTAGGATTCCTGCTGCTGCGGTGTTTACTGTTTTACTGTGATACTGTTTTAAGGCGCCCCCGCCTTTCTTTCCCTCCACTTCTACCACACACAAACAAACACTTTGCCGACACGTGGGACTTAAACCTCCGTTCGTACCAGTCGGTAATTTCCGTGGCGCTACCGCCACCAGAGCAACTCCTCCCTCGTGACGGTGACGCCGCCTCGGGGTTTCCCTAGCTCCTCCCACACATGCACACACACGTAGATACGCCTCCTCACGTTCTTACCTTACTGATCACGCGGGACTTTCACATCCGTTTGGGCGTGATCTGTAACGTTCGAGCAACCCCTCCCTCGCGTGACGTCACCACGTCCACCGCGGGTGTCCTTTGCTCCTCCCTACACCACACACACATAGACACGCCTCCTCACATAGGCTCACCTCATTACCTTACAGGTCACGTGGGAGTCACACCCCGTTTGTGCGTGATCTGTACGTTCGAGCAAACCCCCCCCTCGCGTGACGTGACCACTTGCGTGGTGACGTCCACTTAGGGTGTCCTTTGCTCCTCCCACACCACATATACACATTTGCATTCACACACACATCTCTCTCTCTTACACACACATCTCCCTCTCTCCCGCACACACCTTTCCTTTTGCCTTTGTGTTTTGTTTAATTCTAGTTTAGTGCTTAGAGCTGCATTGTAGAATGTCCGTTTGTTTATTAAAAGTGTTGTTAATTAGTAATTACTGCTGTAATAACTGTTGATTTAGATTAATGTTGTTAGAGTGTTTATTGTTGATTAAGGTCACTATATTTAAATAAATGGTCTTATTTTAAATAGCAGTTGTCTGTGTTTATTGTGCATTCATATTGTAATAACGGCTGGTTATGAGAGTCAGTGCTCGGATTCACCCTTCACCGTTCATCTCCTAAGTGTAAAGTAGTGCTTAAATACTGGCATTGGGAGTGAACAATCCCCTTATGAGACTGGATTAACGTTTTGGTTATTGGTCCCTGATTCCAGGGTGGTGCCCCGTTCATTATTAATGTTGATTAATAATTCTTATTAATAATAATAATTCTATGAATATTATTTATTAAATTAGCTAATAACCAAACCTGTTCCATTTGTAAATCCCCTACAGTATAGTATGTCGAAAAATTTCATAAAAAAACATAGTATAGTATGTCGAAAAATTTCATGCGGAAAAAAAGTCATAGTATAGTATGTTGATAAATTAATGAAAAAAAACGTCATATGTTGATAAATTAATGAAAAAAAACATAGTATAGTATGTCGAAAAATTTCATAAAAAAACGTCATAGTATAGTATGTCGAAAAATTTCATAAAAAAACGTCATAGTATAGTATGTCGAAAAATTTCATGCGGAAAAAAAGTCATAGTATAGTATGTTGATAAATTAATGAAAAAAAACGTCATATGTTGATAAATTAATGAAAAAAAACGTCATAGTATAGTATGTCGAAAAATTTCATAAAAAAACGTCATAGTATAGTATGTCGAAAAATTTCATGCGGAAAAAAAGTCATAGTATAGTATGTTGATAAATTAATGAAAAAAAACGTCATAGTATAGTATGTCGAAAAATTTCATAAAAAAACGTCATAGTATAGTATGTCGAAAAATTTCATAAAAAAACATAGTATAGTATGTCGAAAAATTTCATGCGGAAAAAAAGTCATAGTATAGTATGTTGATAAATTAATGAAAAAAAACGTCATATGTTGATAAATTAATGAAAAAAAACGTCATATGTTGATAAATTAATGAAAAAAAACGTCAGTATAGTATGTCGAAAAATTTCATAAAAAAACGTCATAGTATAGTATGTCGAAAAATTTCATGCGGAAAAAAAGTCATAGTATAGTATGTTGATAAATTAATGAAAAAAAACGTCATATGTTGATAAATTAATGAAAAAAAACGTCATATGTTGATAAATTAATGAAAAAAAACGTCAGTATAGTATGTCGAAAAATTTCATAAAAAAACGTCATAGTATAGTATGTCGAAAAATTTCATGCGGAAAAAAAGTCATAGTATAGTATGTTGATAAATTAATGAAAAAAAACGTCATAGTATAGTATGTCGAAAAATTTCGTTAAAATGTAATAGTATAGTACGTCGAAAAATGTTGTAAAAGTATGTGTATAAATGAATGGCATTAGACTGACGTTAGACATTTTATTTATTCCTAACGGTAGACAAATTTGGTTCTCAGTTCATGAGGTGGGGTGTTAATCCTTCTCAAAACGTTCCACTGTGATTTATGTCGTAGTAAAATGCATGTCATGATTTACAGTACTCATGTGAGGCTGCTTTAACTACATCTTGTATTGAAAAAGTCTTACAAAAACTCTACATCTGCAGTACATTTACATTTGATCAAACAAACCTCATTTCATCCAAAGTGTCATCACTAAATTGGCTATGTCCATCCCCAGTATTCAAAAACTGAAAAACCCAAAAGTACGTGTACAAACCATAACAGTCATGTTCATCTGATATAACGTGTTCCATTTGTTTTTATTGTTAACAGGGAGGGACGATGCGTCTCTTGCGGATACATTCCCAGATCCAGCTGGGTGAGACTCTCTGGGCCTGGCTGTCCTCTTCAGGTTCAGCCAGCGTATGTGTGGCCGAGGCGACGTCATAGTCCGCTACGATGTCTCCATCATACGCAACAACGTACCGCCTCAGCTTGTCAAAGTCCTGCACTGAGACTGGCAGGAAAAGCTTCACTCCACTGAAGATGTCCAGCAGCGTCTGCAGGAAACATACAGTGAGCTGAGTGCTGCAATGTTAAGTGGTTCAAGCTGCATAGCATTCACTTAATAATTCAGTCTCACATGTTTTAAATATAGAATACTCATCTTGTGTTACTCAAAGTGTTGTCAAAGACTTGTTGACCAACCTTGTCTTTCCTCGGCTCCAGTAGTTGAGCGGTTGGCTTCGTTTTGCTTTGTCCATTGCTGTGAACACTTTCACTCTTCTTCACCTGATAGGAATCATTGGTCAGTTCATCACGTGCAGCTCAACTTCACTCACTGTCTGACAGGATTACTGTAATGATGCATCTGTCATGTGAGTGTGCTTTGCAGTAAATACCTTTTTGGCACTGGGTGCTTCTGAGCTGGGAGTACGGGGCTGGGATTTCACTGCCTTTGCTTTGGGTGTGCTGCTGCTGCTGTCTGTAAAAGTGAGTGCATGTTGATGATATAACAAAATAGCACTTGCAACAATGACATCACACTTGGGTCACTGATTTTTGCTGTTCAGTCCACCAACAATCTCTTTTTGCTTTACTGTTCATATTAAATTTGTGCTAATAACATGAAGGAAACTTTACTATGTACTAGTATACTATGACTTTTTCATTTTTTAAGATATATGACTTATTTTTCCGACACAATAACTGACTTTAAAAAAAAAAATTGACATACTATACTGTGACTTTTTTTCGACATACCATACAATTACTTTTTTTTTTACAAAGTTTTTCGACATACTATGACATTTTTTGACGGACTACGACTTTTTATTTCTGTCAACATAATATACTATGACTTTTTTTTTTTTTTTAAATGTTGACATACTATACTATTACTTTTTTTTCTCGACATATTCTATGACTTATTTTTTCCGACATAATATAAAACTCTTTTTTCGACTTACTATACTATGACTCTTAATTTTTTTCGACCTATTATACTATGACTTTTTTTTTTTACATACTATGACTTACTTTTTCTTTATTTTTTCCGACATAATATACTGACTCTTTTTTACAAAACTTTTCGACAGACTATACTATGACTTTTTTTTTTTTCTCGACATATTATTCTATGACTTTCTTTCGACATACTATACTATGAGTTAATTTTTTTCCGACATAATTTACTTCTTTTTTTCTTTTCTTCGACATACTAGACTATAACTTTTAATTCTTTTCAAAAAAAATTTTTTTTGACATACTATGACTTTTTTTTCATTTTTTTCCCGACATACTATACTATGACTTAATTTTTTTAGACACCCTATACTATGACTTTTTTTTACAAAATTTTCCGACATACTATACTATGACTTTTTAATAGTGAAACTGCTACCATGCCTTTCTCGTCCTCCCCTTTATGTTGCTGGTTAGTATACTTACTGGTCTTCTTGGGTGGAGCACTTCCATGGGACGAGGACGACGGGGAGCTTCCTCCACTGTTCTCTCCCGAGGAGCCCTTATCGTTGGATGTAGATGGTCCAGCTGTCACTTTAAAGTCACAGTTCTCCTTCGATATGCGGAACAGCTCCTAAGCAGAGTGATGAAATGACCACACGGGGTTCAGCCAAGAGATGTAATGTTTCGTGTCACGAGAGATTGAAGACCGGTGTTGCATTTAAGTAATTTAGCGCAGGCGTGTTTTACTGCCTCAGACAATATTTCAACTCATTTGTCAATGTTTGCAGGATGTTTGACGGCAAATTTGGTCCTCGACATTTAAATCATACCTTATATACCTAACTTATGCAGTGCATTGTTAAACAGCAGGCTCAATTATTCCACTCCTCCCATCACCTATATCACATTACCTCCCCTTTCTCACCCACCTTCCATTAGATATTTGAATGGAAATTGCCGTGTCTGATCAACAAAGGGTGTAAAAAGTTAACTCTTTCTTCCCGCACTCAGGGAGAACTATACATTATTAACACCAATGCGTCACACTATGACAATGTGTACTTGAATCAAAATGGTGAAATCCTACTTTAAGCTGGTGCAGGTTGGTAGCAGTCTTCCAGTCCTTGTCATCACGGATGCGCGTCATGCGGGGAAAGCGGATAGAGATGCCATCAGCGGTGTGCATTTCTGATTTGGAAAACTCTGCGCCTGTGATCTCCCAGACAGGTGCTTGCTGCAGCAGAGGAAACAAAGCAGCGGTCGGTGAAAAATAAATGACAAAGCAAATATATGACTGCTTTTCCATAAAATGAAAAAGAATCAATTCTAACTTCTGCTCAAAACGTGGGGGGGAAATCCACGACTATTGCTGTTTAAGGAAGGAAGTTTGTGGATTTCATTACTAGGTTCTATTTTCAGACTTGAAAGCCAGAAAAGGTTGTTTCAATCAAATGTCTTCAATCCCTGAAGTTAAAGTGTTTTCGTGCACGACTACTTTCAGGTTGAAAACACCTCCCAGCTCTGCAGCGTGGGTGATCATTACCTCAGTACGTTTGAGATAGAACGCATGCAGAACACATATTGCAAGAGATGCTTTTTACTCATCACTTAATTTAAAGGTCTGCAGCTATACAACCGGCTGTGCATGAACAGACCCCACTGGGAAATAGAAAAGTGCTGAATAGTGAAATCTCACCTGAGGATCACGAATAATGAAATCTGGATAATAGTTCTTGATGATTTTCAGCCAGCCTGGGATTTTGCTTGGGTCCTACACAAAGACACACACACACACACACAAATGATTAATCTTGGGTTTTATTACATCAGCTCAATATTCCAGACAGGCCTCTAAGTGGATCCTCTCTGACCTTGCTGATTTTGATCACGTCCAGCTCTTTCTGGAGCCGGGCCAAGGTGGCGTCATCGTAGCCTCCGGAGCACTTGGTGACTGTGCACCATTTCTTGGAGTGTGGATCGTAACAGCCCATTAGAAAACTGGACATGATGCCCCCTGGTGGGTAGAAGAACACACACGGCATTAGGTGGGAACTTCAGGAAAGTGCTGCCAGTGGATATATATATATAATATACTCCTGCACTGTATCATTTCACTTCCCAAAACTCACCTCCTCAAATCCACTTTTTAAAGGTCTCTTTTTCCAGCTGTTTTCTATTTCCCACTTTTGTCCCCCAGTATGTTATGACAAGCGTCTGATTTGTTGTTTCTGCTCTATTAGCTTGTCTTCACACTGCATGAGCCGTCTTCATTAGCCATGCTTTGGAGATTTGTACCTTTGTTTTAGCATTTGTTATGCTTCCGTTGTGTTATATGCTCATTACCGAGCCTCCTCAATGGCTCCCATATCTTGTCTGCTTGTATGCTTTAGCCACAGGCATGCACCATGTTTCATCTGCTTATTGTTCACATGAAATGCTACTGTACTAGAGTTTTACTGTTGTTAATTTCACCATCCTGTCTGAGTAAAGTTCAAACAGAATCTTAACACATTTTTTTATCTGTTCAAAATGTACCTTAAAGGGAGATTTGTCAAGTGTTTAATACTCTTATTAACATAGGAGGGGACAAATATGCTTATTTATGCAAAATAAATCAATTAACAACACAAAACAATGACAGATATTGTCCAGAAACCCTCACAGGTACTGCATTTAGCATAAAACATATGCTCAAATCATAACATGACAAACTGCAGCCCAACAGGCAACAACAGCTGTCAGTGTGTCAGTGTGCTGACTTGACTATGACTTGCCCCAAACTGCATGTGATTATCATAAAGTGGGCATGTCTGTAAAGGGGAGACTCGTGGGTACCCATAGAACCCATTTTCATTCACATATCTGGAGGTAAGAGGTCAAGGGACGCCTTTGAAAATGGCCATAACAGTTTTTCCTCAACAAAATTTAGCGCAAGTTTGCAGCGTTATCTAACCTCATTAACAACAAGCTAGTATGACATGGTTGTTACCAATAGATTCCTTAGGTTTGTAGTTTCATATGATACCAGTATCTCCACTCTAACTAGCTTTAAAACTGAGCTACAACCTAAAAATCGCAAGTTGCATTAATGAATTTAGTGGTGTTAAAACAAATTTGCGTTATCGCGCTAACTTTGACAGCCCTACTAAAAACCAATAAACACAAAAAAGGGGCATCAAGAAGTGGAAAAGATGTCGTTTAGGTCTTTACTGACCGTTTGAGCCTTTTCCATAGAAGGCCCCCAGCACCACCAGGTCAGCCGTGTCGGCCATCGCCCCTTCGTTCAAGTAATCCTTCTTCACCTTTAGCCAGTGGCGCTTCCCCGGTTCATAGGTACCCTGAGACACACAGATATTCACAGCTTGATCATCATAACGTTTCAGCTACATCTGTAATTCAAATGATTGTATAACTACTTATAAGTGTAACTTGCTCATTGTGTTCACACCCATCAGTTTCTTTCCAATTGGAGATAAAAAAGCAACTCACCTTCAAATCTTTTAGCACCAGGCCTTCAAGTCCCTCTCTGATGACACGAGTTATCATTTGAGCCAGATCTCCTGCCCTCTGGTACACACACATACACATATATATGATGATACCATGAGCTATTACAGATGTCTCATAAAGCAGAAAGACAAATTCAGAGTTGTACTCACAGTGACGTGTTTCATCTCTGAGAACAGGATCCTGTTGGTCACCTCAACCATGTTGTCGTGCAGGAACTTCCTGCGTTCAGACAGCGGCCTGGAGAATATGATGATATGAAATAATAAATGTAAGACAGTGTGTATTTACAATATTCATAATTATTAATGTAAATCTGTGATACAAATGTACTGTATGTTTAAAAATAAACACGTATGAATAAAACTTGGCTTTAGTTTTTGTGTTTATTTGAAAGTTGCTCAAAAATTATACTTAAGAAAATCCGAAGACATCTTTTTTAAGACAGTGAATGGGATGAAAAGACACATTACCTCTCCATGAGACTCACGCCGTTGAAGTAGATGCAGTCGAACACAAACAGGCACACTTTGGCATCTTGAAAAGCTTGTTTCTGAAGGGAGAGGAGAGTGAAGCGTGACAACAACAAAATCATGTTAAGAAAAAGAAGGTGCAAATTGGCTGTGGTGTTCTCACCTTGTGTACACCCAACGTCCCGAAGGGCAGGGGTTTACTGGTCTTTGTGTCAATTAGAAGGACTTCAGCATCCAATATCATACTGTGGCCTCCAGGGAAAGCCTGAGGGATGAATTCCTTGAAATGGGCCACCTGAAACACCAACATGGGCGGCTTAGAGCAGAAATAAGACATATTTGAAACAATTATTTCAGCAAGACCTAAGAGAGACTGGCACCATCCCACGGCCTAAATAAGAAGTCAAACTGTCTAAATAATAAGGTGCGTCGACCTGATAGAAGTGTAGATGAAATGACAAAAACACATTTGATTTTCCTCATTTTATCCATGTTCCATAATCTGAACTGATCTACGGTGATATCATTTATCACAATAAAACACATTAGGAAACTTGGACTATTATACAGAGCGTTAACCTAACGTTAACCTAACATTAACATTAATTGCCTAATTACTGTGGCTGAAGGTCCATAATCACCCATTTGGGCTGATGGGTAGCAAGGGCAACATGTCTAAAGACAACCAGGATAAAAGGCAAGACCTGGGCCACACTAAAACAGAAACAAGCCCCAGGAGGAAACGATAGTAGCTTCTGAAGTTTTTATATCGTTCTGTATCTTCTCAGTGTTCCTTATGTAGTCAAATCTCAACATTCAAAAAATGTTTTCCCATGTGACCTGACATAGGTTTCTGCATGATGACGCTGCTACATGTACAGTATATATACATCCTTATAGTCAGTGTATTAAAGTTACATACAGTAACTTAGATGGCGGTCGGCGTGCTCCCAGCAGACAGGAGTACCGACAAGAAGCTGAGCAAGGTGCCAATGTGGACGCCACGTTAGTTCAGATCCGAAAGTCACACAATAACACAAACAAACTAACTGATCGATGCAGCGGTAGACCAGCAACTCCTGTGTTCTGAGAGGTAAAATTACTGTTTTTGTGAATGGAGTCTGGTGGCTTTGAAGAGGGGAACTGAAGCCGTTATATCGCTCTCTTCAAAGCCACCAGACTACATTGATAAAAGCAGTAATTTTAGTAGTAACCAGCAGTAACCTACGTCACAGCACCGAGTAACTGAGCGGTGTTCCTCCAGATATTGTCATCAATTCTAATGTGTGAAGGGAAAACATACTTTTTAGCATTAAAAAGCCTGTAGAATGTGAGAAACGTAATAAAAAAAGAAGTAAGCCCCAATAAGCATTTAGACGGGGCGAGGCACATTGCTTGTGCATATAAAAGGCTTCTTGTGTTTTAGTACCTGGTGGTTTTTACTGAAGTTTACTGGAGGCTGGTATATATTTTGTGCACAGCAGCAGCCTCTAGTGGTTTGAAAAGGCTAATGAACATGATGTGGAGCTATTCATCTGCATGTTTTAAGGCTCTCGGCCTCCCGCTGAGAGAGCAAATGCTGGAAAATCACTGTGAGAAATGTCTGAATTTCATGCTGGGAAAATACCTTTAAGTTGCTAATCCTGCCGGGGCAAACCTGAGGAGCTGACATGCATTGTCATACTAATTGGTATACAACCTCGCAGGCTGTGTGTGTGCCTTTGTACAGTATGTGTGTGGGTGTGTGTGGTAAGACTGACTTTGTGTGGTAAGACTGGCTTGAGGCTGCGGCTGAAGTAGCTGAAGTTGTCTCCGTTCTTGTGGACTTGCACACGTTCTCCATCATACTTGATCTCAGAGTACATCCCGTTGGGGCATTTCTTCATGGCGTACTCGATGGATTTACATGCCTCCGCCTGAAAGGAAAACAACAACGAGCTCTCAGCAGGGAACCAAACTCTCATATATAATTACTTTTCATTAAAAGTTTCCCCTAGTTGCTCCAGTGGCAAAACTGAGCCTCTCTTTTAGACTTTGCTGTCAATGGACATTTTCACATACCCTAAAGGGATCATTCTTTTTTTATAATTTGCATTTTATTTTTGTGCTTTTGGCCGTTATTCTTATTGTATTCCGTTGTACTCACCAAGTGAACTGCTGAGATATGGGAACATAACTGAGACATAACTGAAAAGAAGTCTAACGGGTCAAGAGACACGAGCAGTCAGACAATCAGACAGGTTGGAAACAAACCGCTGGTTCAGCCAGACTGATTTAGAACATTTGGATTAGATACTGTAATCTAAACTAATGAGTTGACTTCAACCTGTCTGATCGTCTCACTGCTTGTGTTTCTTGACCCATCGGACTTTGCTGTAGACAGTGTTCATTTTGTTAACGAAAACTATGACGAAATATGTTCGTCCACGATCTTTTTTTCCATGACTAAGACAAGACGGCATCATTAAAAACCAACAGTGACGATATCAAACATGCAATATTGTTGACGAAAAGAGACTAAAATGTGTCACCTTCCACCTTCTCTTCCCACACAGCACTTAGATATAGACATAGTGCATCTAGTCCTTGTATATTACAGGAGTAATGCTACTGTGATGTTCATATTAAATAAGATAAACTATAAATTATGGTCACAACTACAAAAAGAAGACCTACATGTTGCATCAAGGTGTTGGTTTTAAATAAAAGGAGAGAGCAATAATAAAAAGCCGGCACTGTACTCAGCAAAACTGCATCGTAAACTCAATTCTCTGGTGTAATATTGCACTAATCGATATGACTATACTGGCGATGAGACTGCGCATTCACCTGCTGCTCTGAGTGCAATAACCGTATTTCAAAGCTCACCACCCTAAATCACATGTGTCCATACAATGTTTTAGTTACTCAACTCCATGTTTCTCCCTTCCTCTTTTCCCTGATTCCTTCCTTCCTTTGTAATGCGTCTACTGGATGTAACAGGAAGGGGATGTAGCTTTTCATGTTCTCCAAACTAATGTTAAAAAGAGACCGAAGTTCAAACTGAAAACACGGAATTTGTGAGCCTGTGGGAAGTTGGGAACTGGACTGTGAATTTCAATTTACTTTTATATTGCGTAATTAAAAGGCTGCTGTGTAAAGTGCAATTTAATGGTCTGTAGATTTTTTTAGAAAGCACACACACACACACGTTAAATCATGCTGAATTAATAGCTGCGTTTATAAATCACATGTTTAGAGTAGAGAGTTATCTGGTAGGTCCAGCTGCTGTCTGGGTCATCAGCTGGGAACATCATATTCTCTTCATCTTGTGAAGGTTACCCCTTAATGTGAAGGAATTAAGGGACCTCATTCAATCTCTTCTCTCCTTTTTAGCTTTGTGATTTTCTCTAGAACTCCTGTTTAAAATGCATTAGTGACTTTATCAAGGTATTTTTTGTTCACCGTTTCGTAATGCGACTTCCTTAAATCACTGCGGTTCAGACAAGTCTGCCTTGAATTGTATCACATACAGACGTACCAGTTAAATCAGGGAGAACTGTTCATTGTAGTGGTGCTACTCACCAACATGGGCTGAACGGGGGTCATGAGCGAGGCCTCCACAGTGAGGAGCTTCCTGGGTCCTGAGCCGTTAGACGCCTCCTGCTGATTCCTCAACACCCGCTCAATCACGTCACCCAGGTTACGCGAGGCCTTGAAGGCATCGTAGGCATTTGGATCCACGGCGTCCAAGCTGCATAAAACAGGCAGTAATTCAAGAGGAGTTCCAGATCGGTATGAAAACATAATCAAAGTGTATATCAACTTCTAGGCAGAAGACACTTACACGTGTTTTGCTCCAGAGTTCATCTTCAAGTCGTGTTTAATAAGACGAATGATGCATTTCAGGTCATTACCGGTGCATCTGTGATGAGAAGAGAGAGCAGATTATCACTGGGGGGAAATTGTGAAGCTAATGTCGGATGTATTACAGCATTTCATGAAGCAGAAATCCAGCTGTTACGATCAGAGAGGTTCTAAAATAAAACCACACAAGTAGTGAATATAAAATAATTACATTACTTTGTACAGAAATCGTAAGTCATTTAGAAAAAAAACTGCCCTATCACTGTCATATGACACTAGTAGACTTTTTATTCAATACAGCACAAAATACTGCTTCTGCCGGTTTACAGCTAGCAAGATGTTGTTTATGACAAATAAACATAGTCCCGCTCTGGCAGCTGCTACTGCGGAGGGGAGAATGTCAAATACAGATGTCTAGTATTTGTGTGTGTAAGACATGCCTCAGGCAGACAAACAAAAAGAAGGAAAAAAAACCAAATACCAACAATAAAAAAGGCAGAGCGAGCAAAACAAGACGAAACAAATAACGGCAACATTTACAAATGCTGTGAAAAGAAATCAAACAATCTGTCTCCCTGGCTTTTATACATGTTTGTAGTGAACGGTCTGCTTTTTGAAAAGCTTTGTGAACAATGACACCAAAACAGAGACGTCAAGTACGACTACAAAAGACAAGGCCACACATGATAACTTGTGTTATTACTATAACTAGTGTTAACAGGGGATGACATTAGGTACAAAATTCAGGTCACCTGCCACCATGGCAGATATATTATATATATTATATTAAGAAATGTTATACTAATGTCACTAATATCCAAAATGCACTGGTGATTTTTGTCATGGTAACATTTGTACCTATTGTATGTCCTTTGGGTGTGGCTTTTATATAAGCCATTATAGGTTTCTACCACACCCTCACACATATTTTACATTCCTTTCATGTGTGTGTGTGAAATAAATAATCATACAAAACTGAATTACCTTAACTATACTATTTACTACCCACACTAATTGATATGAAAATGATGATGCACTGCTTTACTTTTTGGAGATTTCCTCCAGCTCAGTCTGCTGCTCGTCCTCCTTGGTCAGCTGGGCGAGGCGGGTTAGTGAGGCGTCCACTTCCTGGATGGTCAGGAGGCTCTTGGTAGCCGCGAGAAACTTACTGTCCTCGAAGAACATCCTCACCGTCTCAGACACATCACCCTTAAGTAAAAAAAAAGACACCCACTATATTTTACAAGTGTCGTTTTTGACAATTAGTCATCATTTTCAATACAAAATGTCAAGAGACTATAATTGGCCCAGATAAAAATCCCCTGAGAAACTTATTTTCAGTCTAAAAATATAAATAAAACTGCTTTGAATAGCCGCTGGTGAGATGGTTTTTAGTTCTTAAAGAAAACATTCAGCATACGTTTGAACATTTGCAAAGAATAAGATCTGATGTGTGAGAACATATGGATCACAGACCTGCTCCAGATCCCGCACCATGTCATCCTGGTCGCACTTCAATATGCGGCTGAAAATCTTTACTATCTGCTTGTCATTGAGGTTGTAGACGCTTTTTACAACGCCTGGCAGGAGCAGTTTCACCGTCAGGAAAAGATCTCCATGGAACTTATCTGGGATGGAAAAAAAGTAGATTTATAACTAATATTTCGTTGTAGATTCTGTCACATACTGAAATCTGCTAAAGCGCATAAACACCAACCTCCTCCTGAGCCCTTCCTGAGGAACTTTTCAATGACCTGTGTCTTGGCATTGTAGCTGTTGTGTTCTGCCACCATGGCACAGAGCTTGCGGAACTCTCTGAAGAGGCAGTCCTTGTGCTGGATGTCACAAAGCTGCCTGGACAGGGGGCTGTCTTGGCTGACACCGGCGGAGGAAGAGGATGGTCCCGGGCTGCTGGAGCTGCTGGAGCTGCCAGCTTTTGCAGCTGATAGGACAGTGAAGTGGAACAGTAGATACGATGAGACCAATTTGACAGAGCAAATACTTCTGCTACATTCACAGTGGAACAAAAAGTAAAGCTCCTGATTTTAACAGTTTGAACAAATATCTGTTTCTGAATTTACTGATCCGCCTTTGTACTGTGGCTTAATGCAAACAATCGTTTTCCCATTCAATTGTCAAGCAAATTTTAAGTTAACTTTTAAAGTGATGCAAAAAAAAAATGCCAAATAGGCGCGTTTCCATCAACTGGTGTACCTACCAAAATGGAATGAATGAAATTATAAGTTGACTACCTTAGTTTCTAAAGCTTGGAAAAAAACGTCAGGATGGTTTATTTGTTTAGTATCATTTCTAATTTTGCTTTACAGCAAATAAGAAACCACTTAACCAGAGATGTCATATCTTACCAGTGAAGCCTGAGAACTTGCGTGGAGCGTTGAGGGATGGGTCAGCAGGAGGAGCCATCAGCTGACCTGTAGTGTTCATCTTGGCCTGCACCTTCTTCTTTGGACTGGCCTTGACTTTGGACATCAGGTCTACAAGACAAGACGAATGGCTTTAGAACAAATAAGGAACCATTTGAAATGAGATACCATTCCAATTTAAGTTTTCAATACACAAGTGAAACAGCTTAAACAAGAACAAAGATGTAAACTCTGACTGTGGATGGACACACTATTACACCTCTATATCGATGCATACACAATCATGTACAATACACACACATACACGTCAACCATCAATTTAGCTGTTCTATTGTCTTAATCTTGAATCTGTTTTGTTAATTTGATTGTTTAGGGTTGTGTCTAGATTAGGGATGGGAAGATATAGGATTTTATTGCAGATTGCGATAAAAAACACTAAAAATAAATTGATTGTGTTGAATTTCTATTATCGGTATCTTCCTGAATATCGTCACGAGTGACTTGAAAAAGCTGTCCAGCTTCGTTATCATAGAAGAGAAGTGAAGAGAGTTTAAGAGTTTTAAGCATATTTTGATAAGCACGATAATATCATGAATCACAATTATTTTGGCCAAGATAATTCATCTCATATTTAGTCTAGACGGTAACCTATGATTTGCGAAACTCTCGCGGGATGGTTAAGGTTAAGTTGGTCGTTGGGCAGCGAGTCTCGCAAGAGTTTTGGCAAATCATAGGTTACCGTCTAGACTAAATATGAGATGAATTTGTTAATTTGTTAATTGTTAAATTAATCTAACCTGAATTTTAAAGCCTAACCCGAGATGTTTTTTTTCCAACACCAGCTCAGGTACAACATGGCAGAGTAGCAAGAATGTTAACCCGTCTAATTAGTTGTACTGGTTGAACTGGTAAGATGCCATTAGGTGCAATGATGTGAGACACACCTAGCATGGTGTTGAGTAAAATACACCAACTCATTTATAGTTGACCGAGCGATGCCAAATCACTAGATGTTAAGGGTAAAAACACTAATAATAGCAGGAGTACTTGTTTCAGAGATATCTGTACTGATGTGTGATGCCTCTGGATTCTCTTTTCATCTATCACTTATTGACTTAATGACATGAATCTCCTTTGCAAATGTGAATCAATCGACTGGTGCTGTTTAACTGGTTGTGCAAAATTGCAAGCTGAGGTTCTGTGGACAGATAAGTTAGTATCAATTCTGTACTGTAGCCTCTGGCCAGTTTCATAGACTGCTCTCTAGAAAGGTCAAAGATCAGTGCCACTACACAGCAGTTCCCAGTGAGAGATAAAACTGCCTGGAATCCACAATAAAATCATAAAACATAATGCAACAACTTTATAGCTTTTGAGTAGTATAAAAAAGTTATTGTAAAGTAAAGTTTTGAGTGTTGTACCTGCAACATGTTTATTAATGACCTCCTTGTCCTGGTC